>NC_057714.1:120033101-120114264 GCF_004010195.1 Chiloscyllium plagiosum | reverse complement strand
TTTTACCCCCACCTCTGACCCTACTAAAACATTTAAATCCTGGAACCTGCAACAGCCAATCCTGTCCCTGTTCTAGCCATGTATAATGGTTTACCTTTTGATTCTTCCTAACAAAATATTTGACCTTACAATGTCCTACATTAAAACTCCATCTTCCAAGTTTTTGCCATTCACCTAACCTGTCTACATCCCCTCACAGGTTCTTTATGTTCACATCACTTTGTGCACCCCCCAACCGCCAACCACCATCTACTTCTGTATCATCAGCAGATTTGGATACATTACACTGTACTGCCTTGTTCGCGTCATTAACATAGATAGCAAATAATTGAAGTCCCAGGACAGATTCTTGTGGTACTTCACTATTTATCCCTTTCCATCTGATAAAATGCCAACTCTCTATCTTCTCTGTGTTAATCGATCCTCAATCCACGCTAATACATTACACCCAATACTGTTAGCTCTATCTTGTGCATTAACCTTTCCTGCAGGACCTTACAAAATACCTTCTGAAATCCAAATGCACCTCTCACCTCTGACTCCCCAAAGCCTGTCCAGCAGCTAGAAGGCACAAGTCAGGAGTGTGATTGCATGCCCCCTACTTGGCTATATGGGAGCAGGAGAAAGTGAGGACTGCAGATGCTGGAGATCAGAGCTGAAAATGTGTTGCTGGAAAAGCAGGTCAGGCAGCATCCAGGGAACAGGAGAATCGACGTTTCAGGCATAAGCCCTTCTTCAGGAGCAGCTCAATCAACACTCAAGAAGCTTGACATCATCCAGGACAAAGCAGGCTGCTTAATTGGTGCAACACCGAGAAGGATACACTCCCACCACCGTATACACTCAGTAGCAGCTGCAAGATGCATTGCAGAAATTCACCAGAGATTCTGATATAACATCTTCAAACCAGTGACCACATCCATCTAGAAGGACAAGGGCAACAGATTCACAGGAATGCCACCACAGGGATCAGTGCTGGGTCCACTTTTGTATATCATTTATCTAGATGATTTAGATGAGAATATGGAAAGTATGATTACTACGTTTGCTGATGACACCAATATTGATGGTAGGCATAGTGAACAGTGAAGAAGGTTATCTAAGATTACATAGAGATCTTGATCAATTGGATCAGTGGGCTGAAAAGTAGTAGATGGAATTTAATTTGGATAAATGCAAGGTATTGCATTTTGGTAAAACAAACCAGGGCGGGACTTGCAATTAAAAGTAGTGTTGTAGAACAGAGAGACCTAGGGTTTCAGGTACATAATTCTTTGAAGTTTGCATCACATTTAGAAAGGTTGGTTAAGAAGGCATTTGACATGTTTGCTTTCATTGCTCAGACCTGTGAGTGTAGGAGTTGGGATGTTATGTTGAGGTTTCATAAGACATTGGTGAGGCCAATCTGAAGTAATGTGTTTTATTATTAAGCTGGAGAGGGTTCAGAAGAGATTCACCAGGATGTTGTCGGGACTAGAGGGTTTGAGTTATCTGTGTAAGCTGGGACTCTCTTCACTGAAGCATGGGAGATTGAGAGGTGACCGGATAGAGGTTTATAAAATAATCAGAGGTGAAGATAAGTTGGAGTGCAGGGATCTTTTCCCTAGGATGGGGGATTTCAAGATAAGCGAGTATATTTTTAAGGTGCAAGGAGAAAGTTTTTTTTAAATGAGCGACAATATTTTTACATAGAGAGCAGTTTGTATGTGGAATGAACTACCAGAGAAAGTGGTGGATACTGGTACAGTTACAATCTTTAAAAGACTTTTAGCTAAGTACATGAATAAGAAATGATTGAATAGAAATGGGCCAAGCACAGGCAGAGGGGCTAGTTTAGTTTAGGATTATGGTTGGCATGGACTGTTTGGACTGAGCAGTCAGTTTCTGTGCTGTATGATTCTATGATTCTACACCTGCTTCTCTTTATTTTGAACAGAGACATTACATTAAGAGTTTTCCAATCAATTGGAATTCTCCCAGACTCCAATAAATTCTATAATATTTCAACCAGTGATTTTTCAAACTGTGCGTCCAATTTCTTTAATAACCTTGGATACAGGCAATCAGGTCCTGACAACTAGTCTGCCTTTAGTCCCATTAGTTTATCAAATTGTTTGTTCTTTGTCATAGAGATTGTTAGATGATTTTTCTTCCCATGAGCACCTTGCATATGTGTTACCTTTCGTACATTTGTCGTGGCCACCATTGTGAAGACCAATACAAAGAAATGGCTTAAATTATCCGCCACTTCCTTGTTCCCTATTGTTAATTCCCCAATTGCATCTTTCTAATGTCCCCACTTACTTTAGCTATTCTCTTATATACCCTTAGAAACTCTTGCTATTTGTTTTTGTATTTCTTGCCAATTTTCTTTCATAATCAATTTTCTCCACCTTTGTTAGAAGCTTGGCTGTCCGGCAGAAAGCAGAGAATGGAAATAAAAGGGCCTTTCTCAGGGAGGCAGCCAGTGACAAGTAGTGTTCCGCAAGACTTAGTGTTTGGACCACAACTTTTCGTTTTATACATTAATGATCTAGATGAAGGAACTGGGGCATTCTGGTAAGTTTGCAGATGATACAAAGATAGATCGAGGCGGGGAACCTGCACAAGAATTTGGACAGGTTAGGAGAGTCGGCAAAGAAGTGGCAGATGGAGTACAACACGGGAAAGTGTGAGGTCATATACCTTGGTCGGAAGAATAGAGGCATGGACTATTTTCTTAATGGGGAGAAAATTCAGAAGTCTGAAGTGCAAAGAGACTTGGGAGTTCTAGTCTAGGATTTTCTCAAGGTAAACTTGCAGGCTGAGTCTCTAGTTCGGAAGCCAGTGCAGTGATGGCATTTATTTTGAGAGGACTTGAATATAGAAGCATTAATATACTTCTGAGCTTCGTTTGTGGATGTTGGGATAATTGCTTCTGTAGTTCAGTACACCAGACACCACCAACTTCATCTGCAAGGACAGTATCGTCAAGCTAGTGGACCTGTGCTTTACCACTCACTTCATCACCTTCAGCAACAAACCTACAGACAAACCAACTGAATACCCATGGGATATCCAATATCAGGGTTCTTAGCAGAGACAGTAATGCAGGACTCGAACAAACAACTCTGCCAACCAAAAAACCAAAACTTTGGTTCTGCTACGTGGATGACACCTTTGTCATCACCACACAAAACAAATTAGAGGAAACCTTCAAGACCATCAATAATACCCTTATTAGTGTAAAAGTCACTAAAAAGGAGGAAAACAAAACAAAGCACCATTCCTAGATGTCACAGTCGAGCAAATAGCCAATGAGGAACTTCAAACTAGTGTCTACAGGAAAACAACACATACGGACCAAATATTGAACTACAGAAGCAATCATCCCAACATCCACAAAAGAAGCTGCATCAGAACATTATTTCAACGAGCCATCACACATTGCAGCACAGAGGAACTACGCAGAGCAGAAGAAAATCACCTACATAGTGTATTCAAATTTCTCAGCAACAAACCCAAACAAGCAGACAAAACACATCCAGAAACCCTAGCCACTCTCCCCTACATCAAAGACATCTCGGAAATGACTGTCAGACTACTCAGACACTTGGCATCATGGTAGCCCACCGACACACTAAAACAGTAGCTAATGAACTTTAAAGACCATATACAGACAACAAGCAAAACTAATGTCATTTACAAAATACCGCACAAGAACTGTAACAAACATTGGACAAACAGGCAGAAAACTAGCCACCAGGACACATGAACATCAATTAGCCACAAAAAGACATGATCCACTCTCACTGGTATCCTTACATACCGATAAGGAAGAACACCGCTTTGACTGGGACAACACATCCATCCTAGGACAAGCCAAACAGAGATACACACGAGAATTCCTAGAAGCATGGCATTCCAACCGGAAATCTATCAACAAACACATTGACTTGGACCCCACTTACTACAGCTGGAGAAAAAGAACCGGAAATGACATCACCTTAGGAAATGATATCACCACAAGAAATGATATCAAGAACCCAAAGAAACCCAAACATATAAATAGAAAGCAAGAATCATCAGCAGTGCTTCGTCTGGAGGCTCACTGAAGATGTTACCTAGTATGTTGACGAAACATCTAAAAATGAAACTTCCAGCTCAGCGAGCAAACCTACATCCATAAAGCATCCATGTTCAGTGGGGAAGGCAAATTGACTGTTGGCTTTTATTTTAAAGGGAATTGAGTTTTAAAAAAAGGAAGGTCTCGCTAAAACTATGAAAATCAGACCACACCTGGAATACTGTGAACAGTTTTGATCCCCTTAGAAAAAGAAATACTGGCATTGGAGGCAGTCAGAGAGAGTTCACTGGGTTGATTCTGCATGTGGAGGATTTTCTTAATGATGAGTAGAGTCATAGGGATGTACAGCATGGAAACAGACCCTTCGGTCCAACCCGTCCATGCCAACCAGATATCCCAACCCAATCTAGTCCCACCTGCCAGCACCCGGCCCATATCCCTCCAAATCCTTCCTATTCATATACCCATCCAAATGCCTCTTAAATGTTGCAATTGTACAAGCCTCCACTACATCCTCTGGCAGCTCATTCCATACACGTATCACCCTCTGCTTGAAAATGTTGCCCCTTAGATCTCTTTTATATCTTTTCCCTCTCACCCTAAACCTATGCCCTCTAGTTCTGGACTCCCCGACCCCAGGGAAAAGACTTTGCCTATTTATCCTATCCAGAAGTTGAGTAGTTTGGACTTGTACTGATTACAGTTCACAGTAATGAGAGGAGACATGATTGAAACATGCAAGATTGTTAAGGTGTTTAACAGTTTAGATGTGGAGAATTTATTTTCCCTTGTGGGAGAGTCTAGGACCAGTGGGCATGATCTCAGTGAAGGGGGTTCCCATTTAAGACAGGGATGAAGAGTAATTTCTTCTCACAGAATTTTGTGCATCTGTGGAATTCTTCACCACAGAGAGCTGTTGAAGCTGCATCATTATATTATATTCATGGCTGGGATAGACAGAGTTTTAATCAATAAGAAAATCAAGGATTATAGGTAGAAGGCAAGAAGTTGCAGTTGAGAATTGTCAGATCCTTTTGAATGGCAGAATAGAGTCAATAGACCAAAAGGCTACTTCTGCTCCGACATCTTTTGGTCTTACATTCAAATTGGCAGGCTGTAACTAGTGTTTAGCTGCAAAGATCAGTGCTGAAGCATCAGCTATCTACAGTCTATACTAATGACTTGACGTGAAGAGATAAGTAATGGTGTAGTTAAGAACTGAGTCTACATGAATGTAGGTATAGAATTAAAGTATGGAGAGTGAGTTAGCAATGAAATAAAAACAGATTAAGTGATGGGGCAAAAAATTGACAAATGGAATGTACTGTTACGAAGTTTTGTGATTATTTACTTTTTAACTGAGCACAGAAAATTGGAATATTTATTGAAGGACGTAAAACTTCTAAATATTGATGCTCAAAGAGGCTTGGGTGTTTCCATACACAGAATGATTATCAGAATACAAAATGCATGTGACCGGTGCAGAAATGACACAAGGGTTGAACACTGTTTCTATGCTGTATGACTCTATGACTCTGGCTTCACAAAAGATGATACAAATACCCCCTCTCCCCCACAAATGTTAGGGCAATGAAGGCACGGTGGCTCAGTGGTTAGCACTGCTGCCCCATAGCACCAGGGACCTGGGTTCTATTCCATCCTCGGGCGACTGTGTGGTGTTTGCACGTTCTCCCTGTGTCTGCATGGGTTTCCTCCAGGTGCTGTGGTTTCCTCCCACAATCCAAAAATGTGCAGGTTAGGTGAATTGTCCATGCTAAATTGCCCATAATGTTCAGGGATGTCTAGGTAAGGTGCATTGGTCAGGGGTAAATATGGGGGAATACTTCTAGTGGATTACTCTTCCAAGGGTCAGTGTCTTGCTTGTTGGGCCAAAGGGCCTGTTTCCACACTGTAGGGATTCTATGAAAGAAGGTCTAGTGAAAGGGTGAAATTGTTGGAAATCGATATGTTAAGAAAATGATGCATGTAAAATTAATTGAGTTAAAGGCTGACAAATCCCAAAGCCATAATAGTGACCCCAGAGTACTAAAGACTGTTAACTTTGAAATATTAGATACATTGATGGTTATCTTCCAAATCTCCCTTATGGCATTGTGGGTCAACCCACAGCGGATGGACTGCAGCAGTTTAATATGGCATCTCACCATCACCTTCTCAAGGGCAAGTAGAGACGGGCAGTACATACTGGCTAGCCAGCGGCGCCCACATCCCACAAGAATGAATTTTAAGAAAAATTCTGGAAAGTCTGGAGCAATTCTTACAGGTCAGAGGGTGACCTATGTAACCCCACTATTTAAGAGGGAAGGAAGAGATCAAATCCCCAGTAGAGATGAAAATGCTGGAGTCCATTATAAAAGATGTGATAAAGAAATATTTGGAAAACATTAACAGTATTGGACAAAGCCAGAAAGGGTTTATGAATAACAAACCATGTTGATCAAATCAACTGGAGATTTTTGAGGATGCACCTAGTAGAGTAGATAATGGATGTGGTGTATTTGGATTTTCAGAAGGCTTTTGATATGTCTCTCATAAGAGGTTAGTGGGCAAAGTTAAAGTAGGTGGAACAGGTGCAATATATTGGCATGGATCAATAATTGGTTGACAGGCAAGAAACAGAGAGTGTGTTTTTGCAATGTTTGTGAAGGTTTGTAGCTCAGGTTGAGGTTTAGGGTGTAGGTTTGCTCGCTGAGCTGGGTTTGCTCGCTGAGCTGTAGGTTTGATATCCAGACGTTTCATTCCTGGCTAGGTAACATCATCATTGGTGACCTCCAAGTGAAGCGAAGCTGTTGTCTCCTGCTTTCTAGTTATAAGTTTGTCCTGAATGGGGTTTCTGGGGTTTGTGGTGATGTCATTTCCTGTTCGTTTTCTGAGGGTTGATAGATGGTATCTAGATCTATGTGTTTGTTTATGGCATTGTGGTTGGAGTGCCAGGTCTCTAGAAATTCTCTGGCATGTCTTTGCTTAGCCTGTCCCAGGATAGATGTGTTGTCCCAGTCGAAATGGTGTTTTTTTCCTCTGTATGTAGGACTACGAGGGAGAGAGGGTCATGCCTTTTTGTGGCTAGCTGGTGTTTGTGTATCCTGGTGGCTAACTTTCTTCCTGTTTGCCCTACGTAGTGTTTGTGGCAGTCCTTGCATGGAATTTTGTAGACAACGTTGGTTTTGTCCAGAGACTGTGTATAGATAGCTCTTTTTCCAAGTGAAAGCCAATGTGACTAAAGGGGTACCACAAGGATCACAGCTTGGGCCCAGTAGCCAATCTTGATATATATAAATGACCTGATAAAGGAATAAAATGAAACATTTCCAAATTTGCTAACGTCACAAAATTGGGCAGATCATCAGTTGTGAAGAGAATGCAAAGAGATGGATTCAAACAAGTTGAAAAAGTGAGCAAACACATGGCAGAAGCAGTACAGCATGGTTAAATATGTAGTTACACGCTGGTGAGAAAAACAGAAAGGAAGAGTATTATTTAAATGGTGATATATTAGGAAGTGTGGATATACAACATGATCTAGATATCATTGTAAATCAGTCAATGAAAGAAGAGAGACAGGTGCCGCAAGCAATTAGGGAGACAAATGGTATGGTGACCTTCATTGCAAGAGGATTTGAGTTCAGAAGTAGGGATCTTATTGCAGTTATGCTGGGCATTGGTGAGATCACAGGTGGAGTATAGAATGCAGTTTTAGTCTTTCTACCTAAGAAAGGACAGGGTTGTCATAGAGAGAGCGTAGTGGAGGTCCAACAGATTCATACCAGGGCTGACATCGCTGTTCTCTGCGGACAGATGGTTCAACTGGGCTTGAATTCACTAGAATTTAGAGGGATGAAAGGGGCACTGATTGAAATGTATAAAATTCTAACAATCTGAGCAGACTAGATGCAGGGAGGATGTATTTGCTGGTTGGGGAGTCTAGAACCAGGGCACACAGTCTTCGGAACTGGAATAGACCATTTAGGACTGAGATGAGGAAAGATTTCCTTATGGAAAGGATAATGAACATAGAACAACACAGCGCAGAACAGGCCCTTCGGCCCTCGATGTTGCGCCGACCTGTTCAATCTGATTAACTGCATACTATAGCATAGTTTACAGCCTATCTGCAGTACTATTCAATCTGATTAACTGCATACTATAGCATAGTTTACAGCCTATCTGCAGTACTTTGCTCCTACTTGTGGAATGCACTTCCATAGAAGGTTATCAAGACTGTGTCACTGAATATATACAAGAAAAAGACATTTTAAAAACATTATGGAATATGGGGAGGAAACAGGTTTGTTGCTTTAAGATAGAGGATCAGCTATGATCATATTGAGTGGTGGAGCATTCCCAAAGGGCTTCTATTTGTATGCTACAAAGAAGACATAGCAAGTTGAAAATAAACTCTTTTTATTTTATCATATAGTTAGTTTGTCTTTCATCCTGCAGTCCCATCTTTAAACAGACTGTGCTTTCCGTCACTTAAGTATTATGTCAGCTTTCTTTCTGCTTTTTTGCATCTTCGAGAGGTGGCGTTTATAAGATGCTCATTCTATCTTGGAACCTTGATTATCCGAATATCAGTTATCTGAATTTTGGATTATCCGAACAAGGTCTTAAGGTCCCATAAAAACATTACATCAAAGAAGTAAGTGAATTCGGATTACCTGTACTAAAGAACATGTGAAAACACTGGCAAAAACAAAGACACACAAGCATCTCAAGCAATAGCAACTGGATTTTTTTTAAACATAAAGGTTAGTTACATAGTCCTTTCCAAAAGTAAGTGCTTTATTTCCATCACTTTACTGGTCCATGCATGATAAAATGGCAGAGGAGGTAAACACATGTACAAGGCATTGCTTCTGTCAATCTATTGCAAAACTGAGTTCAGTGGAAACTGACAATTACTCTCATGATTGTTGAAGCTGTTCTGGACCTTGCTTAATGCTGGGGTTTCATATATTTATGTGATGGTAAGGGTTTAGTCGTTCTCAGTTTAACCTGCAATTTGCAGAATGCAAAGATTAGTTTGTTTAAGTAGCAGACTCATCAAAATTATAGATTTAAACAAATCTCTGGTAGAGCACAGTACTAGATCAGTATGGCTTCCCTTGTTTAGGATAAAATCGATTATCAGAATATCAAATACCTGAACAAAATACTTCCCGCCCGACTCATAGAGTCATAGAAATGTACAATACGGAACAGACTCTTCGGTCCAACTCGTTCACACTGACCAGATATCTCAACCCAATCTCGTCCTACCTGCCAGCACCCGGCCCATATCCCTCCAAACCCTTCCTATTCATATACCCATCCAAATGCCTTTTAAATGGCGCAATTGTACCAGACTCCACTACTTCCTCTGGCAGCTCATTCTATACACGTACCACCCTCTGCGTGAAAAGGTTGCCTTAGGTCTCTTTTATATCTTTCCCCTCTCACTCTAAACCTATGCCCTCTAGTTCTGGACTCCCCCACTCCAGGGAAAAGACTTTGTCTATTTATCCTATGCATGCCCCTCTTAATTTTGTGAATCTCTTTAAGGTCACCCCTGAGCCTCCGTTGCTCCAAGGAAAACAGCCCCAGCCTGTTCAGCCTCTCCCTCTCACTCAAATCCTCCAACCCTGGCAACATCCTTGTAAATCTTTTCTGAACCCTTTCAACTTTCACAACATCTTTCCGATAGGAAGGAGACCAGAATTGCACGCAATATTCCAATAGTGTCCTAACCAATGTCCTGTACAGCCACAACATGACCTTCCAATTCCTGTACTCAATACCCTGACCAATAAAGAAAAGCATACCAAACACCTTCTTCACTATCCTATCTACCTGCGACTTCACTTTCTAGGAGCTATGAATCTGCACTCCAAGGTCTCTTAGTTCAGCAACACTCCTAGGACGTTACCATCAAGTGTATAAGTCCTGCTAAGATTTGCTTTCCCAAAATGCAACACCTCGCATTTATCTGAATTAATCTCCATCTGCCACTTCTCAGCCCATTGGCCCATCTGATCAAGATCCCGTTGTAATCTGAGGTAACCTTCTTCCTGTCCACTATACCTCCAATTTTGGTGTCATCAGCAAACTTACTAACTATACTTCTTATGCTTGCATCCAAGTCATTTATATAAATGATGAAAAGTAGAGGACCCAGCACCGATCCTTGTGGCACTCCACTGGTCACAGGCTTCCAGTCTGAAAAACAACCCTCTACCACCACCCCCTGTCTTCTACCTTTGAGCCAATTCTTTATCCAAATGGCTAGTTCTCCCTGTATTCCATGAGATCTAACCTTGCTAACAAGTCTCCCATGGGGAACCTTGTCGAACGCCTTGCTGAAGTCCATATAGATCATATTTACCGCTCTGCCCTCTTCAATCCTCTTTGTTACTTCTTCAAAAACTCAGTCAAGTTTGTGAGACATGATTTCCCATGCACAAAGCCATGTTGACTATCCCGAATCAGTCCTTGCCTTTCCAAATACATGTATATCCTGTCTCTCAGGATACCCTCCAACAACTTGCTCACCACCGACGTCAGGCTCACTGGTCATAGTTCCCTGGCTTGTCCTTACCACCCTTCTTAAACAGTGGCACCATGTTTGCCAACCTCCAGTCTTCCGCCACCTCACCTGTGACTATCGATGATACAAATATCTCAGCAAGAGGCCCAGCAATCACCTCCCTAGCTTTCTCACAGAGTTCTAGGGTACACCTAATCAGGTCTTGGGGATTTAACGACCTTTATGTATTTCAAGACATCCAGCACTTCCTCCTCTGTAATATGGACATTTTGCAAGATGTCACCATCTATTTCCCTACATTTTATATCTTCCATGTCCTTTTACACAGTCAATACTATGCAAAATACTCATTTAGTTTCTCCTCCATTTTCTGGGGCTCCGCACAAAGGTCACCTTGCTGATCTTTGAGGGGCCCTATTCTCTCCCTAGTTACCCTTTAGTTCTTAATGTATTTGTAAAAACCCTTTGGATTCTCCTTAATTCTATTAGCCAAAGCTATCTCATGTCCCCTTTTTGCCCTCCTGATTTCCCTCTTAAGTATACTCCTACTGCCTTTATACTCTTCTAAGGATTCATTCGATCTATCCTGTCTATATCTTACATATGCTTCCTTCTTTTTCTTAACCAAGCCCTCAATTTCTTTAGTCATCCAGCATTCCCTGTACCTCCCAGCTTTTCCTTTCACCCTAACAGGAATATACTTTCTCTGGATTCTCATTATCTCATTTCTGAAGGCTTCCCATTTTCCAGCCGTCCCTTTACCTGCAAACATCTGCCCCCTATCAGCTTTTGAAAGGTCTTGCCCAACACTGTCAAAATTGGCCTTTCCCCAATTTAGAACTTCAAGTTTTAGATCTAGTCTATCCTTTTCCATCAATATCTTAAATCTAGTAGAATTATGGTTGCTGGCCCCAAAGTCCTCCCCCAGTGACACCCCCGTCACCTGCCCTGCCTTATTTCCCAAGAGTAGGTCAAGTTTTACACCTTCTGTAGTAGGTACATCCACATATTGAATCAGAAAATTTTCTTGTATACACTTAACAAATTCCTCTCCATCTAAACCTTTAACACTATGGCAGTCCCAGTCTATGTTTGGAAGGTTAAAGACTTGTTTGGATAATTGAGGTTCCTCTGTAATTAGCAAGTTCAGTGAATATTTTGGAAGGCAAATGGCATGCTGATCTTTATTGCAATGGAATTAGACTACAGGAATAAAGAAGTCTTGATACAATTGTTCAGACTTTTCAGTTGATCATATCTGGGATACTTTATGCAGTTTTGGTCTCCATATTCAAGCAACAATAATACATGTCATCCATTTTAATGCATTTTTGTGGTCAAAAGACTCTTGATCATCCTTATCATGGTTATTCTCTTATGTTTGCTTATGTTGAATAGATGCCACAATCCAGAAGTTGTTCAAAGCAGTAGCCCAGAATGATTGGAAAACTCTCATCTGCATTCTCAACAAAGAAAACTTTAGTGAATCAGAATTCCATCTGGAAGATTATGAGATACATTTGGATGCATTTGTGAGGAACGAGAATGGCTTCACACTTCTTCACCAAGCAGTCTGTGCAAACAGACCAGAGATGATAGACTTTTTGTGGTATCTTTCTGACGCTTGGGAATGTCTGGTAGACTTGACTATTGACTCTCCATGGTGCCCAAAATGGCCTGTTGAGATCCTTCAACAAAAGCCAGTGGATAGTGAATTAGTGGGACATCTTTCTGGTAAGAATGCTATGCAAATGGCAGAAATACTAGGTTACCATAAAGTGTTGAAGGCATTAAATGCCAAAGTAAAGCTTCAGTCATCTTTGTTGAACATTCATTGTGCTGTGAAATTGAAAGACACTGAATGGCTGAAGAACATCATATTAGAATCGCAATGTATAAAGACAATTGTCAATGATTGCATGGAGAACATGGTCACTCCACTATGGTTGGCTTGTACCAAAGGGGATTTGCAGACTGTGAAGCTTTTAATAGACTTTGGAGCAGATACCAATATGAATTCCACAAATGAACAGGAGCAAACTATCCTGCACAGAGCAGTGTGCTTTGGAAACATAGCAGTGGTTCAGTATCTCATTGAGGGCAATTATCTTGGGGTCGATGTCAAAGACAGATATGGTTGCACACCCTTGTATTATGCTTTGCAGCTGAATCTTCCAAGAATGTCCAAGCTTCTACTCATGTGTGGGGCTGATTTGGATTTACAGTGTGTTAACCCCCACACACTCACAACAGATTCTGCCAGACTTCTACTGGAACGTTTAGAGTTTCAGCGCCTGAGACAGATCCTGCTTGAGAGTCCACAGCTGGAAGCAGAAATTGATGATTTCCCTATAGAAGTGGATGAAAGCACATCCTTTAGTGGAGTGCCTATCAGAATCATGTCCTGGCCTTTTAGTCTTACAGGATCAGCTGTATTCCATAGCTGTTTGATGCAAGGGTTCTCATGTGTTTCCATGAAACCAAGAACTGAGCTGATTGTTCATTATTACTTCAATTTATCTCATTTCTGATTGTTAGTATAGACTGCTCTTAAGAAAATGGAATTGTAAGAACAAGAATAGTCATTCACTTAGTCTAGCTTCCTTAGTCCTAAATCTACTTGCTTTATGCTGACTTTACTTCCTTTATCGTACTTTGCTTACTTATATAACTTTATTATATTGACCCTGACTTTCAGTTATTCCTGCTTTTCTCAGTTAATCCTTTCTTCCAAAAAACATACTTTTTAAAATCTTGATACAATCAACTCACCACTTCCCTGTGATGTGACTAATATGTTTTTCCTTATCAGCAGTACCCCGATTAGGTGCAGCTGTTAATCTCTGCCTTCTCTCTCGTTGCTGAGTTGAAGCTGAAGTGCTAGCCTCTCAATCCTGGGCCTTAATGTATCTTATTGCTGCTTCCCTTCTTATTGCTTTACTGTAACTAAAATGCCACTCACAAATCATTTTGGAAACTGATGAGGGCACCGGTTCCTCAGGGAGTGCAGTCAGAGCCACATTTGTGATATCTCTTGTATTGGAGGAAAGGAAGAAGAAGAAGAAGAATGGAGGAACAATAGTGATAAGGGATTAATTGATTAGGAGAACAGGCAGGTGATTCTTCGATCATCAATTGTGACTGCAGAATGGCATGTTGCCTCACTGGTGCCAGGTTCAGACATTCTTCTGGGGGAAAGTGAACAGCTATAAATCATGAAGGGCTTTTGCCCAAAACATCGATTTTCCTGCTCCTCGGATGCTGCCTGACCTGCTGTGCTTTTCCAGCACCACTCTAAGCTAGACTCTGATTTCCAGCATCTGCGGTCCTTGTTTTTACCACCGCTATAAATCATGGTCAGTGTTGGTACCAGTGATTTAGATAGGTTGCAACCTCGGGATTATTCTCTGTGCCATGTGCTAGTGAGGTCAGAATTAAGAAAATAAACAGCTGAAGCACCGTTATAGGAGGGTGGGATTCCAACATATGGATCATTGGGATATCCTCCAGAATCTGTACAAAAAGCATGTGTTCCAAGTAAATTTGCACCAATATTCTTGCAGAGAGATTTGCTAGTGCCACGCAGGACAGTTTAAAGTAGTGTGGCAGAGAGGTGGGAACCAGAGCAGTTGGTCAGCTTGTGGCATATTAGAACTGAAGAGAATCTAGTAAGTGTAGGAAGAACAGACAAGGCTGGGTTAATGAACATGGTGGGACTGTGTTTGGAAATATTTTAATGGAAGGAGTATAACAGATAAGGAAGTTGAGCTTAGTACATGGAACTATGATATTTCAGTCATTATAGAAACCTAATTGAGAGAAGGTCAGGTGTGGCAGCACAATATTCCAGAGTTTAGATGTTTCAGGTGTGATAAAGAGAGATATAAAAGTGGTGAAGGAGTGCATTACTGATTAAGGAGAATATCACAACTACACAAAAGGAGGATATCTTTGAGGGCTTATCCAATGAGGTAATATGGATAGAATTTAGGAATATGAAAGGTGCAATCATTATGATGGGGTTATACTATAGGCCTCCCAACAGTGAGTGGTAATTAGAACTGAAGTATAAACAGATGGTGGAAGATGTAAAAGCAACTGAGTTGCGGTAGTAGCTGATATTACTTCCCCTGATATTCACTGGGACTCCCTTAGTGCCAGGGCCTTGGATGGGGCAGAATTTGTTAGGTACATTCAGGTGGGATTCTTGAAACGATTTGTAGTAGTCCAGCTAGTGAAAGAACATAGAACATAGAAGAATACAGCGCAGTACAGGCCCTTCAGCCCCTGATGTTGCGCCGATCCAAGCCCAACTAACCTACACTAGCCCACTATCCTCCATATGCCTATCCAATGCCCGCTTAGATGCCCATAATGAGGGAGAGTCCACCACTGCTACTGGCAGGGCATTCCACGAACTCACGACTCGCTGAGTAAAGAACCTACCCCTAACATCTGTCCTATACCTACCCCCCCTTAATTTAAAGCTATGCCCCCTTGCCAGAAGATAGAAAGGATCAAAGCTTGAACTTCAGAGTTGTTGGATATCAGAATCATTTCCAGGACAGGAGATGGTTATTTAAACTTTTGCATGCCAAAATAATTGGGATCAATGCCTTTGCAGGGAAGTTGAAAAAGATTTAATCAAAATTGGAAGGGAGTGGGTTCCAACATATAGAAATAGAAAAGATGTATAAAGGAGTGAAAGTATTGACTAGCACTAGATTAAAGAAGGAAGTAGCAGGTTAAGGCCAACAAGGAACATAAGACATTCCTAACCTGTGTCTATGTAAACACACAAAAATGTGTTATAAATAAAGTTTGTGAGCTGAAAGCACAAACAATCATGTGGAAACAGCATGTTGTGGCAAACCAAATAACAGAACATTGCTTAAAAAGTGGTCATCCGCAAACTTGCTCACCCAACCTTCTAACCCCTCCTCCAGGTCATTTATAAAAATGACAAACAGCAATGGTCCCAAAACAGATCCTTGCGGAACACCGCTAGTGACGGCACTCCAAGATGAACCTTTGCCATCAACTACTACCCTCTGTCTTCTTCCGGCCAGCCAACTCCTAATCCAAACCTCCAACTCACCCTCAATGCCATAATGCCATTTTTGTTTTATTCACTTGTCACGTGTGGGCATCGTTTACATTTTGTATTGGAGAATTAGCTTGGCCAGGTGATCGAAGTTTCAGTGGGAGACCATTTTGGGAACAGTGATCATAATTCTGTAAGTTTCAATGTAGGTATAGAGTAGGATAGGACTGGTCATCAGGTGAAAGTGCTAAAATAGAAGAAGACTAATTATAGCAGTAATAGGTCAGAACTGGAAAATTTGGATTGGAGGTAGCTATTCGAAGGTAAATTCACATCTGACATGTGGGAGATTGTTAAAAGTCAGTTGGCCAGAGTTCAGGACCAACATATTCCTCTGAGGATTAAAGATAAGGATGGCAAGATTTGGGAATCTTAGATAATGAGAGATGTTGCAAATTCAGTTAAAAAGAACAAAGAAGCTGCTCTATAAAGGTAACAGAAAATAATTTAAGAAATAAATTAGGAGGGATAGAAGGGGCCATGGAATGTCCTTGGCAAGTAGGATTATGGAGACTCCCTTTTTTATGTGTATTGGGAGCCAGTGGGTAACAAGGGAAAGAGTAGGTCTACTCTAGGACAAAGGAAGGAATTTAAATGTGACAGAGAATGTGGGTGAGGTCTTTAATGAGTACATTACATTGATGCGTTTAGAGAGGAGTTTGTTGATACTCTAAGGCATGTCAATATTAAGAAGGAGAGGTGATGGGTGTATTGAAAAACATTAGGGTAGCTACGTCCCAGGGTCTGATGGGATCTATCACAAGGTACTGAAGGTGGCAGAGGAGGAGATTGCTGAAACCTTGATAGAGATCTTTGTATCCTTTTTAACCACAGGCAAGGTCCCAGACACTGGAGATTAGCCTCAAAACAAACAACAGGATAATTACCTTTGAAACCCATCTAGAACGATAAAGGCAACAGATACATGGGAACACCACCACCTTCAAGTTCCCCTCCAAACTAATCACCATCCTGACTTGGAAATACATCGCTGTTCCTTCACTGTCACGGAGTTAAAATTCTGGAATTCCCTCCCTAATGGCATAGTGTGAAAACCTACAGCAGGTGGACTGCATTAGTTCATGAAAGCAGCTCACCACAACCTTCTCAAGGGGCAACTAGGACGGGCAATAAATGCTGGCAGTCAACGATGCCCACACGTGACAAGTGAATAAAACAAAAATCTACAAGGCTGAGATCCTCATAGATAGCATATATAATGACGTGGTCACATCATGGGTAAAGAATGAATGGGCAGAAAGCAAATTGGTAGCAACACAAGTGGGTAACATGGAAGAGAAGGCATACAGCACACTTGTCTTCATCAGTCAGGACATTGAGTATAAAAGTTAACAAGTCATGCTGCAACTGTATAGGATTTGATCTGGCCACATTTGAAGTACTGTGCACATTTTTGTTTGCTGCATTAGATGAAGGATGTGAAGGATTTGTAGAGGGCACAGAAGAGGTTTACCAGGATGTTGCCTGGATTAGAGTGTATTATCTATAGGAGAGGTAGGACAAACTTGGATTGTTTTCACGACAGCATAGGAGGCTGACGAGTGGCCTCATAGAAATGTTTTAAATTATGAAGGGCACGTATAGGATGGATAATCAAGGGTTTTTTTTTCCCCTAGGTGGAGAAATGTCAAATACCAGGCAGCATAGGTTTTAGGTGAGAGGAGGCAAGTTTAAAGAAGTGAAGCAAAGTTTTTTACACAAAGGTTTCTGGAATGTGCTGCCAGGACAAGTGTAGAAACAGATATGATAGCAAAGTTGAGGCATTTACGCAGACACATAAAGAAGCAGGGAATATACATTGCAGACCATGTGCAAGCAGATGGGATTTGTTTAGAATGACATCATGATTGGCACAGACATGGTTGCCTGAAGGGCCTGTTTCTGTGTTGAACTGTTCTATGTTCTATGATGGGGGATGTGGTCTGGTAATCATAATTTAATGTGGAAAGATTGCAAGCAAGACCCCACATGAAGTAATATTTGGGTTACTCCCAGTGCCACTTGCAAGTGGGTACAGAAATAGAAGAATAATGTAAATGAATGTGTGGCTGTTAAGATGTAGAAGAATTAATATGGAACAATGGGACTGGCACTGGGGAAGACAGCACCTGTAAAAGCAATAAGGACTGCATCTGAACAAAGCCGGGATTCAGTTTCTTGCAAGACATTTTGCTATTGCTACTGAGAAGGCTTTAAAGTTACATGGCAAGGGTGTGGGAACCAAGGTAGAGTAGTCGAGAAGACCAGTGTTCACAAAATATTTTGATATAAATCTAGCGGTAGAGGAGACAATAGAAAGTTGGTAAGTGATATCAGTTTTTAAAAAAAGAATATGTAGTCTAAATCAGGATTACAGTGCATGTATATAAAGGTACACAATATAGTCTTAATAACTCAGGAAGTCCGACTGGAAAGGATCATCATTCATTGTTAAACACCAAAATAGAGCTACTACTCATTTGTAGTGGTAACCCTGGATCTGTTTAATAAAGGGCTTAGGTAATGATTTCTAGGTGGACAGGCCCTTGCCTGTTATCAAGGAAATTCGTACCCAACAAGTTCCATGAGGAGATTAATTAATGATTCCCCTTGGGCCTTATAGGTGTTATCACAATAGTAAATAAGATAGGGAAGTTACAGGTGCAGATTGCCACCTGCAACTTTGATGTGGCAATAACAAAAACCTAGCTCAGGAAAGGGCAAAACTGGGTGTTAAATAT
This sequence comes from Chiloscyllium plagiosum, assembly GCF_004010195.1. Taxonomy (NCBI): domain Eukaryota; kingdom Metazoa; phylum Chordata; class Chondrichthyes; order Orectolobiformes; family Hemiscylliidae; genus Chiloscyllium; species Chiloscyllium plagiosum. The sequence goes on along the minus strand of NC_057714.1, from coordinate 120,095,809 downwards.
CCCTGGGTACAAGTTATTCAGAAAAGATGAGAAAAGGGAGGAAAGGAGGATTAATTAAGGAGAAAGACTATGTCTCAGAAGTACAAGTACAGAATCAATTTGACTAGAAGTAAAGAACAAAAAGGGTATAATTACATTGCTGGTGTAGTCCATCGACCACCAACTTGTGGAAAGGATGTAGAAGATTTAATATCCAAGGAAATTATTGAGTAGTTATAATGGGAGACTTGATTTATCCAAACATAGACTGGGATATTTGTAGTATATGGGGCAATGAGGGGCAAGAGTTACTAGATTGCAAATTGGAGAGCTTCCTAAAGCAGTGTGTTTCCATTCCAGCAGAAAAGACCATAAGACATAGGAGTGGAAGTAAGGCCATTCAGCCCTTCAAGTCCACTCCACCATTCAATCATGGCTGATGGGCATTTCAACTCCACTTACCTGCACTCTCCCCGTAGCCCTTAATTCCATGCGAGATCCAGAATTTATCAATAGACAATAGTTGCAGGAGTAGGCCATTCTGCCCTTCGAGCCTGCACCACCATTCAATATGATCATGGCTGATCATCCTTAATCAGTATCCTGTTCCTGCCTTATCTCCATAACCCTCGATTCCACTATCCTAGAGAGCTCTATCCAACTCTTTCTTAAAGGAATCCAGAGACTGAGCCTTCACTGCCCTCTGGGGCAGAGCATTCCACACAGCTACCACTCTCTGGGTGAAGAAGTTTCTCCTCATCTCTGTCCTAAATGGTCTACCCCTTATTTTTAAGCTGTGTCCTCTGGTTCGGCACTCACCCATCAGCGGAAACATGTTTCCTGCCTCCAGAGTGTCCAATCCTTTAATAATCTTATATGTCTCAATCAGATCCCCTCTCAGTCTTCTAAACTCAAGGGTATACAAGCCTAGTCGCTCCAGTCTTTCAGTGTAAGGTAGTCCCGCCATTCCAGGAATTGACCTTGTGAACCTACGCTGCACTCCCTCAATAGCCAGAATGTCTTTCCTCGAATTTGGAGACCAGAACTGCACACAATACTCCAGGTGCGGTCCCACCAGGACCCTGTACAGCTGCAGAAGAACCTCTTTTTGCTTCCGTACTCAATCCCTCTTGTTATGAAGGCCAGCCTGCTATTAGCCTTCACTACCTGCTGTACCTGCATGCTTGCCTTCATTGACTGATGTACAAGAACACCCAGACCTCTTTGTATTGCCCCTTTACCTAACTTGATTCCAGGGCCCTGTACAGCTGCAGAAGAACCTCTTTTTGCTTCTATACTCAATCCCTCTTGTTATGAAGGCCAGCCTTCTTCACTACCTGCTGTACCAGCATGCTTACCTTCATTGACTTGCCTTACCAATCTCTGCCTTGAAGACATTTAACTCCCAGCCTCCACTGCGCTCCGTGGCAATGAATTCCACAGGCACACCATTCTCTGGCTAAAGACATGTCTCCTCATTTCCATTCTAAATTGACCCTCTCTAATTCTAAGGCTGTGCCCATGAGTCCCAGTCTGCCTGCCTAGCTGAAACTAACTTACAGCGTCCACCCTTTCTAAGCCATGCATTATCCTGTAAGTTTCTATCAGATCTCCCCCCAACCTTCTAAACTGTAATGAATAAACCCAGGATCCTCAGCCATTCATCATATGTCAGACCTACCATTCCAGGGATCCTCTGTGTGAATCTCCACTGGACATGCTCCAGTGCCAGTGTGTCCTTCCAAAATTGGACACGGTATTCTAAAAAGGATGCACTGTTGGACCTGATTGTTAGAGATAAGGTGGGCCAAGTAGATCAAGTACCAGTGGGAGAACATTTAGGAATCAATAATCATTGTATCATAAAATTCAGGATGATGGTAGAAAATGAGATGCAACAATCTAGTGTGGGAAAAATCAATTGGCAGAGAGTGGACAGCAATAAAGAAAAAATAGAGATGGGCAAGAATGACTAGAACAAGAAATTCGCAGGAGAAACAATAATCAAATGATGAGCTACCTCCAAAGAGGTGAAGTTTCAGGTACAGTCAAGAGTTCCCTCGATGACACAGAAGACAGATTTTAAGATAAAGAAGAAAAAGTGTGCTTATGGCAAGTGTCAGGAAGAAAATAAAATTGAGAACCAAGAAGAATATCAAAGGTTCAGAGGGTCAGTGAAAAAACAATTAAGAGAAACAAAGAGGAATTATGAGAAAAAAAGGCTGGGAGCCAATATAAAAGGGCGGCGCATAGTCTCCTATGGACATATAAATTGTAAAAGGGTGGTAAAAGGAGAAGCAGGGCTGATTACCAACCAAAAGGGGGACTTGTACCTGGAGGTGGGGGATTGGGGTTGGGTGGTGGTGTGTGCAAGGCCAAGTTGCTCAATGAACACCTTGCATCTGTTTCTACCAAAGAGAGAGATGTTACTGAGGCCATGGTGAAGGAGGAGGGCAGTCAGTCACTGGAAGGATTCAATATTGACAGGGCAGACTGGTGGCACTTAAAGTTGATGAGATTCTCTACAGTGTGGAAACAGGCTCTTTGGCCCAACCCAGTCCACACCGACCCTCCAAAGAGTAACCCACCCAGACCCATTTCCCTCTGACTAATGCACCTAACACTATGGGCAGTTTAGCATGGCCAATTCACCTGACCTGCACATCATTGGAATGTGGAAGGAAACCGGAGCATCCGGAGGAAACCCATCAGACACAGAAATGCGGGATAGATTATAGCTTAACATTCTACATGATTGTCTTAAAGACAAACTACCCCCCCTCATTCGGATCGACATGGGCGAGTTTGACCGAAAGGTCTGCTTCCATGGTGTACATCTGTATGACTCTATGACTCGCACTGACCTTTGTCACTGCTGATCACATCCTCTTTCTCCAACATTTCTCTGCTGTTGGGAATGGGGCAGAGACTCTCTCTGGAGTGGGTGTGGTCATGGTATCAAAGGTGACATCACCAAAGGAAGTGACACACACCACGGGGGTTGGGGGGGAGCAGAAGCAGTGAATTCGGTGGCAGCTGCGGGGGTGGAGGTGACATTCCGTGTGATGTTCGAGGTGGCTCAGTGATGGCTGCGTGGTTATCGGCAGTGTTCCGATGAGTGACGTCGGTGGGGGCAGAAGTGGATAAGGTAGTGGCAATTACGGGGACAGATGTGATATGTCGGATTGTCTTGGCAGTGGTTTCAGCAGCAGTGTTTCTGGCAGCGATCATGGAGGAGGTGGTCCAGGTGGCGATTGCAGAGGTGGTATAGTCAGCAGTGGCCACAGTCTGTGGCAGAAGTGACATCATGGTTTGCTGCAGTAGTGGTGGCTGTAGCGGCCGGGTGGCTAATGCTGGCCGAGCGGTTCCCCAGGCTGGGAGAAGTTTCTGGAATGATCGAGGATCCCACCAACAACCCCACTACCCTGAGGCTGACCACTTCAACTCCCCTCCCACTCCACCAAGGACATGCAAGTCCTGGGTCTCCTCCCCTGCCAAATCCAAGTCACCTGATCCCTGGAGGAAGAAAACCTCATCTTCCGTCTTGGGACCCTCCAAACATGCGGGATCAATGTTGATTTCACCAGTTTCCTGATCTCTTCTCTCCCCACCTTATCCCAAATCCAACCCTCCAACTCGGCACTGCCCTCTTGTATTGTCCTATCTATCCATCTTCCTTCCCGCCTATCTGCACCCCCACACACATTCCTGATGAAGGTCTTATGCCTGAAATGTCGAATCTCCTGCTCCTTGGATGCTGCCTGACTGGCTGTCCTTTTCCAATGCCACACTTTTTGACATGCAATAGACAGAGCTAAGTGATCCTGTACTCATGGGTGAGGTCTCAGCTCTACAATACTGCCAATCCAATCGTGAAAAATGGATACTAAAACAAATAACCTCAGTGATAGTGAAGCCCAGCACATCAGTGCAAAAGATAATGAGTCATAGAGATATACAGCACGGAAACAGACTCTTCGGGTCCAACTTGTCCATGCTGACCAGATATCCCAACCCAATCTAGTCCCACCCACCAGCACACGCCCAATATCACTCCAAACTCTTCCTATTCATACATCCATCCAGATGCCTTTTATATGTTGCAATTGTACGACCATCAATCTTCAGCCAGAAGTGCAGAGTGGATGTTCCATATCTCTTCATGAAGTACCCAACATCACAGATGCTACTCTTCAGCCAGAAGGCTTTAGCAAAAATGTTAACTTCTTCACCTCCTGATGCTGCCTGGCTTACTGTGTTTTTCCAGCCTCCTGCATGTCTATTCTTCAGCCGTACAATTCAGACATGATATCAGGAAACAGCAGAAGCGACTGGATACTACAATTGCTATGGCCTGACAAAGTTCTGGTAAAAGTCAAATAATTTTGTGCTCCAGAACTAGCTGCATCCCTAGCCAAGCTTCTCCAGTACAGCCACAACATTGGCATCTACCCAAAAATATGGAAAATTGCCAAGGTATATCCTGTCCACAAAATGCCAGAAAAATGTAACAGGGCCAAGTACTACACTATCAGTCTACTCTCAGTTATTAGGAAAGTGATAGAAGGAGTCATCAACAATGCTATTGAGGGACAATTGAAAATGAACAACTCCTATTGAAGCTAAGTTTGGGTTCTGCTGAGGCTTTATTGCAGCTTTGGTGCAAATATTGGCAAAATAGCTGAACCCCAGAGGCAATGTGAGGTGAGAATAATTGTCTTTGACCTCAATTAAGATAACATTCTCTCCATCAATGTCATCAAAATTAAGGAACTGGTCATTGACTTCAGGAAGTGGAGTGGAAGGCATCCCCCTGCCAGTATCAATGGTGCTGAAGTGGAAATGGTTGAGAGCATCTCTGTCCAGGGCGTAATGATCACCAACAATCTGTTCTGGCCTACCCACATTGATGTGATGGTCAAGAAAGCACAAAAGCGTCTTACTTCCTCAGGAGGCGAGGGAAATTTGACATGTCCACAAGGACTCTTACCAATTTTTGTAAACACACTTTTGAAAGCATCCTTTCTGAATGCATTACAGCGTGGAATGGAAACTGCTGTTCCCAAAATCGCAAGCAACTACAGAGTGGTGAACACAGCCCAGTCCTTCATGCAAACCAGCCTTGACTCCATCTTTACTACCTGCTACCTTGGGAAAGCAACCCATAATCAAAGACCCTCCCACAGTAGTTCTCCTCTTCCACCCTCTTCCATTAGGAAGAAGATATAAAAGTTTGAATACACATATGAACAAGATTCAAGAACACCTTTATTCCCGTTGTTATCAGACTTTTATACAGATCTTTCAAATGTTAATTCTGATCTCTGTCTCTCTCTATACTTTCTCTGTGGCTGTGACACTGTAATCCGCATTCTGTTCTGGTACCCTGATGCTCATTGTATGGTACAATCTGCCTGTATAGAGACAAAAAAACTGCAGATGCTGGAATCCAAAGCAGACAAGCAGGAGGCTGGAAGAACACAGCAAGCCAGGCAGTATGAGGAGGTGCAGAAGTCAACGTTTTGGGTGTAACCCTTCTTTACAAGGAAGGGTCCTGAAGAAGGGTTATGCCTGAAACATCAACTTCTGCATCTCCTGATGCAGCTTAGCTTGCTGTGCTCTTCCAGCCTGCTGCCTGTCTACAATCTGCCTGTATCTCATGCCAAACAACACTTTTCACTGTATCTTGGTACATGTGACAACAATCAATTATTCAATGTTGTATTTGACTGGATAGGGTATCAAGGAGTTATAGTGAAGTTGAAATCATTGGAAATTGAGAGAAAATTCCCACATAGTGGTTGTGGTATGAGGACCTTCATGGCACCCAAAGGACTTCAGCTGGCCTCCTGACAGGAATCACACAATACCAGGTTATAGACCAACAGGTTTGACTCATGCACACACCCTCTTACAGGCATGTGCTCCATCACACTCTATCAAGAATGCACATACACACATGCTCTCTCACTCCCTCACACACACACACATATAAATCTATGGGGAGAATTTGCATTTGCAGATGCATTCTATTTTGTTTAAAAAGCACACAATCTGTATGCAGTCAATCCATGTGACATTTTATAAATTCCTACTTTAGACATAGAACCAGTTAGACTCTGATCTCACACATTTAATGCATTGTTTGAGCAGAAATGTCACCTTTGTTAAAATAAAACATTAAGTTATCTCAGGAATGTAATTTGAAAGAAGTTCTGGGATTTACATACTAATGAATCCCAGGGCAGCAAAGTGGCTCAGTGGTTAGCACTGCTGCCTCACTGCACCAGGGACCCATGTTCGGTTCCAGCTTTGGGCAACTGTCTGTGTGAAGTTTGCACATTCTCTGTGTCTGCGTGGGTTTCTTCCAGGTGCTCCAGTTTCCTCCCACAATCCAAAGATGTGCAGGTTAGGTGAATTGGCCATGCTAAATTGCCCATAGTGTTCAGTGATGTGTAGGTTAGGTGCCTTAGTCAAGTGTAAATGCAGAGTAATGGGGAATGGGTTTGGGTGGGTACTCTTCGGAGGGTTGATGCAGACTTGGTCAGCCGAAGGGCCTGTTTCCACACTGCATGGATTCTTCTATGATTGAATGAGTTGCAGGTTTTGAATCTAAGTGATTAAAGACTTAACAGCAATCTAGGTTTGTTCAATGCATTGCATCAGTTGTATGACACTTTGATATTTTACTACAAATTGAGTGTCCTGTGATCCTACTCCACGAGCTACCTGACAAAAAAACAGCACTCCGAAAGCTTGTACTTCCAAATAAACATGTTGGACTATAACCTGGTGTTGTGCGATTTTTAACTTTGTCCACCCCAGTCCAACACTGGCTCCTCCTCATCCTGACAGGAAGGTCATCCCCAGGTCTCCTTGGCAGCTGACTTAATGGGAGCAAGGCAGGAAGGATTCCACCTCAGCCTGTAGGAGTGTTTGCATTAAATCCCACCTAATGTTTCTGGAAGAGTAGAGACTAAAAGTAGAATATAAATAAAAGATTGTCACTAATAAATCAATTGGAAGTAGTTAGTATGAATATAAAGGCATTTAAGTATATCAACAAAGAGAAATGTAAGGAAATGCTGATAACACAGTTATTCGTGCGGTAAATTATGTAATAATGTTGGACCACAAATGAATGTGAGGCAATGTCTCCATCTACTGGCATAGTATCATAATAACAAATAAAGATGACAAAAGCCTCAAAACAAAGTCATCTGACATTGATCTTGTTACACCAGCTAAGGTTACCATGAAGCACTCTTTTTCTAAACCCTTTACCTCGCCTGAGATATGGTGGTCCTCAGTTAAATCACTACCAGTTGTTTTTCTCTCTAATGAGAGAGTAACCTTTTGGTCTGGTAAGACAACTTTATCTTTTTATAATAGATAATCTCAGGATTTCGTTAGTATTACATATTGAGAACTTGCCAAGATTGTTTATTTTTCTATCACTGCTGGATAAAAAATAAAACACAATTTGATAGAATAAAATAAAGAACTGCACATGCTGGATATCTGAAACAAACAAAGGAATTGCTGGAGAAACTCAGCAGTTACTGTGAAGGAACAAAATTAATGTTTTAAGTCTAGTGACCCCAGAACATAGCCCAACAGGAGATGCCTGTCTGGGAATGTCTGCCACTCCACTGTACCAAACTTTAATGTGTCAAGGTGATGATATCATGATTAACCTGAGAATGGCAGGAACTCACCGAGACATCTTCAAAAGACCATACGATTAAGGAACAGATGAAGGCCATTCAGCCCATCAAGTTAACTCCACCATTCAATAAGATCATTGCTGATCTGGTAAAAGGATCTACAAACGAGCAATTTTAACCACCAAGGGTAGCAAATACATGTGAACATCATTACCTGCAAATATCTTCGAGGTCACATATTATCATGCCTTTAAATATTTGTTCATTTCTTACTGTCATTGGAATAAAATCTTGGAACTCCTAAACAGCCTTGTGAATGTACCTACATCACACAAACTGTAGCAATTCAAGTAGGCAGCTTATGACCACCTTTGAAAGGCAGTTAGGAATTGTCAATAATGAGGTCCATTTTCTAGGTTGTTGTTAATTGAAATGAAACACATTACAGCAATTACTAATCTTTTATTTGAATATAGTTTTCAGATTAATCAGCTTACTATCATAGACAGATCTTCAATCATCAAACCCAAACATGTCAGTTGCAAAGTTGCACAAAACATGTGGCATATGGAGCCACAGGAATAATTACCCAATTGATGGGCTATTTGTAGTTCTGAGTTCAACTAAATTGGAAAGATGTGCTTGGTTAACCTTCCTACTGCATACTGTCTTATCTAACATAATTGATATTGAGATTTAGATCAACCTTTGTGATGCATAACACCAAGATTCCAAAGTCAGACATAATTAGACAGGAAGTGAACAAGTTACTTAATTATAATCTCTGAATAGAAAGTTCAAGAAGATGCATTCAGGAGCCATATCAGACGCTCCCTTCATTAATCGGAGAATCCTATAAGAGTTAGAATAGTCCATATTAACAGAGATGTCCTTAAAAAGCTCTAGAAGAGGTGATGTCAGATTTCCAACTGCAGATAATTGAAGTCATAACACCGAGTCCTAAAAGAAAAGCAAGATATCAATATGTTATGAAGTAGTCCATACTTGCCTAGATTAACGCAGCTCCAACAATACTCAAGAAGCTTGACACCATTCAAAACAAAGCAGCCTGCTTGATTGGCACTACACCCACAAGCACTTATTCTTTCCATCACCAATGGTTAGTACCAGTGGTGTGTGCCATCTAGAAGATGCACTGTAGAAATTCACCAAGGTCCCTCAGAAGGCATCTTCTAAACCTGTGATCATCACCATTTAGAAATCAAGGGCAGCATTTTTGTATTCATTCGTGGGATGTAGGCATCGCTGACTGGCCTATTGCCCTTCCCTCGTTGCCCTTGAGGAAAGTGGTGGTTAGCTGCCTTCTTTAATCACTGCAGTCCACATGCTGTAGGTTGACTCATAATGCCCTTAGGGAAGGAGTCCCACAATATTGACCCAGTGACAATGAAGGAATGATGATATATTTCCAAGTCAGGATGATGAATGGCTTAGAGGGAGACTTGGAGGTCGTGATGTTCCCATGTAGCTACTGCCCTTACTCTTCTAAGTGGAAGTGGTCATGGCTTTGGAATATGTTGTTTGAGGATCTTTGGTGAATTTCTGCAATGCGTCTTGTAGGTAGTACACTCTCCTGCTGCTGAGTGTCAATGGTAGAGGGAATTGATGCTTGTGGATGTGGTGTCAATAAAGTTGGCTACTTTATCTTGAATGGTGTTAAGTTTTTTAACTGTTGTTAGAGCTGCCTTCAGCTAGGCAAGTGGGCAGTATTTCATTATACCCCTGACATGTGCCTTATAGACGATGGACAGGCATTGAGGAGTCAGGTGGTGAGTTATTCACTACAGAATTCCTAGTCTCTGCCACTGTGTTTATTTGGTGAGTCCAGTTGAGTTTCTAATTAATGGTAACTCCAAGGATGCTAACAGTATGGTAATACCATTGAATGTCAAAGTGTGGTGATTAGATTGTCTCTAATTGGGGATGGTCATAGCCTGTATTCATTTGTGGGATGTAGGCATCGCTGACTGGCCTATTGCCTTCCCTTGTTACCTTTGAGGAAGTGTGAATATTATTTGCCACTTGTCAGCCCAAGTCTGGTTTTGTTCAGGTCTTGCTGCATTTGGACATGGACTGCTTCAGTATCTGAAGATGGAATGGCGCTGAACATTGTGCAATCATTGGCAAACATCCCCACTTCCGACCTTATGACGGAGATGAGTTCATCAATGAAACAGCTGAAAATTGTTGGTCCCAGGACACTCCCCTGAGGAACCCCTGCAGAGATGTCCTGGTGCTGAGGTGACTGACCTCCAACAACCATAATCATCTTCTTATGTGACAGATATGATCCCAACCAGTGGAGAGTTTGCCCCCTGTCCCACTGATTCCATCTTTGATTGTGCTCCTTGATGCCACACTCAATTGAATGCAGCCTTAATGTCAAAGGCTGTCACTCTCACCTTATCTCTGGAATTCAGCTCTTTTGTCCATGTTTGAACCAAGGCAGTAATGAGGTCAGGCCCTGGTGGAACCCGAACTGGTCATTACTGAGCAGGTTATTACTGATCAAATGTTACTTGATAGCACCGTTGATGACACCTTCCACCACTTTACTAATGATTGAGAGAAGACTGATGGGGTGGTAATTGGATGGGTTAGAGTTGTCCTTTGTACAGTATATATCTCGGCAATTTTCCACATTGTTGAATAGATGCCAGTGTTGTAACTCTACTGGAAGAGCTGGACTTGGGGAGCAGCAAGTTCTGGAGCACAAGGCTTCAAAACTATTGCCTGAATGTTGTTAGGGCTCATAGCCTTTCCAGTATCCAATGCCTTCAACTGTTTCTTGGTATCATGTGGCGTGAATCGAATTGGCTAAAGAATGGGAACACTACCATCTGCAGGTTCCCCTTAATCCCATTCAACACCCTAACTTGGAAATATATTGTTGTGCCTTCAGTGTTGCTGAGTTAAAATCCAAGAATTCCCTCTCTAAAAGCATTGTGCCTTATCTAAATCAAGTTGATAATTCTCCATCAGCTTATCAAGGGTATCATTGACATGTGTGATTAAGAAAATGTTGCAGTGTTTTAGAAAGAATGAAAAAGTGGAACATTTAGAAATATGTGCTATAATTAAGCAGAGTTACCCATACCTTCATGAGGGGAATCATGCCTGACAAATTTATGAGAGTTCTTTGAGGAGACAACAAGCAGGATAGATAAAGGAGAATCAGTAGATATATTTGAATTTCAAAAAGATGTTCAATATGGTACCACATATAATGAGAAAAAAAATCACATGGTTTTGGGATTAGTATATTAGCATGGACAGCTGATTGGCTAACTAATAGATAGTAGAAGGTTGGGATAAAGAAGGCATTTTCAGAATGGCACCTTGTAACTTGTGGAGTCCCACAGATATCAATGCTAGGGGCACAATTATTTGCAATACAGTCGGATCTGCTATAACGCATGTTTCTTCAATGCAAATTGGCTTTTACACAATTGAAGAATTTAGACCGTTGGACCCAAAAGCCTGTCCACCATCTACAAGACACAAGCCAGGAGTGTGATGGAATACTCCGTACTTGCCTAGATAAGTGTAGTTCGAACAACACTAAGGAAACTTGACACCATCTAGAAGACAGGCACTATATCATCCACCAGTAATGCTCAGTAGCAGTAGTATATCAGTAGTCATATCTACATGTTCACCAAAGATCACTGGATGAAAATCCTGGAACTTCATCCCATCCCCCACTACTACCTCCAACAAGATTATGGATCCACCCACAACACATGGACTTTAGTAGTTCAAACTGGCAGTTCACCACTCCCTTCTCAAGGACAAATAGAGATGAGCAATAAATGCTGGTACAAACAGTGATGCGCCCATGTGCCATGGACGAATAAAAGGAATCCTCATGCATGAATTTCAAATCTAACATCCAAGTTCAGTGGGTATTATGGAGGTGAAATAAATGTTAGCCTTTATTGTAAAGGGAACAGAGTATAAAGTATAGGGGTGGCACGGTGGCTCAGTGTTAGCACTGCTGTCTCACAGCTCCAGGGTTCCAGGTTCAATTCCAACCTCGGGCAACTGTCTGTGTGGGGTTTGCACATTCTCCCCGTATCTGCGTGGGTTTCCTCTGGGTGCTCCGGTTTCCTCCCACAATTCAAAGATGTGCAGGTCAGGTGAATTGGCCATGCTAAATTGCCCATTGTGTTAGGTGCATTAGTCAGGGGGAAATGGGTCTGGGTGGGTTACTCTTCAGAGGGTCGGTGTGGACTTGTTGGGCTGAAGGGCCTGTTTCCACACTGTAGTGAATCTAATCTACAAAAGATAAGGTGGTCTTGCTAAAACTACATAAGGCACCAGTCAGATTACAACTGAAATACTGTGAACAGTTTTGGGTCCCTTATCTAAGGAAAGATAATGAGCATTTCTTTTCACTATGAGGGTAGTAAATCCACTGAATTCTTTAGTTAAAACTCATACAACACCAGGTTGTAGTATAAGCTTTCAGAGTGCTGTTCCTTCATCAGATATCTACCTGACAAAGGAGCAGCGCTCCAAAAGCTTGTATTTCCAAATAAACCTGTTGGACTATAACCTGATGTTGTGTGGTTTTTAACTTTGTCCACACCAGTCCAACACCAGCACCTCCATATGCTGAATTCTTTAGGCAGCTATTGAGGCTGGGCTATTAAGTATTCATAGCTGAAGTAGATAGATTTTTGATCAGAATGGGAATCAGTGGTTATTGGGATAAGGCAAGAAGGTGGAGTTGAGGATTATCAGATCAGCCATGATCTAACTGATTGGCAGACCTGAATGGCCTATGTCTGCTCCTTTGTCTTATAGTCTTCTGGTAAATCAGTGAAGGGCAATGAATGCAGGTCCAGCCAGCAATGTCCATGTCCCATGAATTAGTTTTTAAAATTCTAAAGACAAAAGTATCAAGAGACAAACAGTACTTGGTATGTTTGTAGCACATAATCTCAATTTCATTTTGTCCTTCTATACTGTTTATACCTCTGTGCTGTCTAGGAATTAGATTAGAATCTAATCTAATCTAGGAATTTCTCCAAAATCGCAAACAATAATTGCCTCCATAATATTCCCAAACCCACACCTGGGATCTATAAATCTATCCAAGTGGGAAAATTAGCTTTAAGTTTAACTCTTCATCTGAAAGACAATTCCACCAGTACAGAGCTCCCTCACCAAAACACTGCTTGTTGGCACAGATGTGATGTTCAATTTTCTAAAGTAGAACTTGGACCCACAATGTTTTCACTCAAATGTGACAACAGTACAACTCAACACAGTTAAATATTTCATTCAGCATTGCTAATGCTTACAGCTTTCTGGTTTAAAGCTCCAATTCAAATTTCAGATTTCAAATGTTTTCAAATCTAGAATAGTCATTACTGCATAATTTCAACCAAATGACAGAAATGCATGCAATAGTTTAGTTATTGAAGAAACATAACAATCAAAATTGGCTATTACAGTCAATGAACTTACAAGGGAGGGCCAAGATATCCTGTCCTTATGCTACTTGGAGCTCTTAGGGCCTGTCGCACACTTTTGTTTCTGGGTTGAAAACCAAAGAAGTAGGACATGACATATAGAATGTAATTTCTGATGCACACTGAAGAAAGCTAGATTCATCCTTTGGATTTGGATATAACCCATCGTCTTTCCCACAGCAGAGGTTTGGCCTTCTAGTGGTGGTTGCCATGGTGAATCCTACAAGAGAATCACAACATCATGAAGTATAGAGAAAACATCTAAACAAAGTTAGTAAAATGAGATTTACATCAGAAAAACTAAATGATCAGACTCATTGTTCTGCATTCCAGACAATTTTGGAAACTTGGTGCATCTGATCTTAAATGAATGAGGCAAATCATTCAATGTTAACGCACAGGAGTTCATCATGCCTGTTTCTCCTATTAGAAAGATCTATATAATTAGTCCCATTTCTGTTCCCCATTCTCCATAACCTTACAATTCTTTCTCTTGAAACACACTGATGAATTTATACCATCATCCTCTTAGTGACTCATGGTAACTCACTGGATAAAAAGAAGAAATCTCATTCCTTCTCCAATTCTTTTCTAAGCATCTTAAATTTTCTTCAGTTGTGTTATGGACTAGGCCAGACCACCCAAAACATTCTTAAGCAGGCAGCCCCAAACCATAACTTTGCAATTTATTTCAGTAAGTGTACAGTGAAAATTACCCAGAGTAAAATAGCTGGGTTGACTACTAGATTTTAAAACAGACAAAAAAATTATTCACAAAATTATACAATGAAACACAAAGAACAGAATAAAGAACCCCTACAGAACTTAGCCTATCCAACTAAATTATTCTGTTCCGAATATACACAACAGTCCCAATAAGCAAATTCCCTGTAAAAACTAGTATAAATGGAACACATGCTGACAGGTTGATGTTGAAGATCAGAAAGAGAGAGAGACAGTTTCCACACAGCTCCCTGTTGAACTTCTCACGGTCAGACTGAACTAAACTGCGCAGCTCAGCTAGAAAGCTGACCACTCCCCTTTCTTTATACAGGTCACTTCTAAAACATGACCACCTTGGCCTGAAGTCTCGTCTGTTTACGTATAAACAAAAGGCCTCTCAAAATCCTTTTCATCTCTGTACCAAACCAGATTGATTGGAGCCCGGCCTGGTTTATTGCCCCTCTGAAAAAAATCAAGTACAGAGTCTCCTTCAAAAATAATGGACCAGCTTTGTGATATCTCCCACCTTAAAAAAAATGAACTATCAATACCAAAAGATGGCTTCATTTTTAACCCTTCAAAACCCGGTAAGTAGTCTAAACACACATATACACTATACTAACTATAAACATGCAAACATGCACAACGACATGCAAATTCAGGCCGTGGTACACCCACCACCGAACGCTTTGTGACTGTTGGATGTTGAGTCTTTCACTAAAGGATGCAATTTCTCCTTATTTATTTTGGATAAGGCAGGTAGTACCTGAAAAGATTAACTAATATCACAAGATAAGTTCTGCCTATCAGTATATAAAGGTGTACCTGGGAGGAGCTATCGAATGTCTTAACTGATTCTGCTCTGGTCTGCGCATGTTATCAAGACTGTGTGAACATGTTTAGTTGTTGTAATGTGAACTTACTCTTATATTGAGCAAGATGTCTCATTAGAGACTGTCACATATTTATATGTAATAAACCTATTTACTGTTCATCAAGATTAAGTCTATCTTCTGTTTAACACATCATGTGGGCATTCTTCCATACATGTATCGGAAACCAAGACTAATACCAGCAAGAAAGATTGGTCACAATGAATCTATCCAAAATATTCCTAATTATATCCAACATCTCAGATATACCTGATTATTTAAAGCATCTTGTTCACTATCAGTTTAATAACAACTTTCTTTATTAATCCATTATTTTCTATCTCATTATATACCTCTATGGAATTGACCATTCTTCGATAATAGGGCAGTTACTAGGATCAATTATCAAGGGTAAAAACGAGGACTGCAGATGCTGGAAACCCGAGTCTGGATTAGAGTGGTGCTGGAAAAGCACAGCAGGTCAGGCAGCATCCGAGGAGCAGGAAAATTGACATTTTGGGGCAAAAGCCCTTCGTTCCTGATACTGCCTGACCTGCTGTGCTTTTTCAGCACTATTCTAATCCAGACTCAATTACCAAGGGGTACAATTGCCTAGCCTACTCTGACATTCAATTAGGTGATGTCTGATTTAATCTCAGTGTCATTACTCAGAAGCAGCAACACTCATTGACCGAGAGGGGAAGTCAAGAGCAGAGAAAAAAGAAATTAAGAACAAGTTATCAATTCCCTCAATAAATAATAAATTGAAATAGCTGCAAAAGCAGAACTCAGATTACCTGTGATTTCTTGCAATGTGCAACTTGCTTCATTTTTTTTGTTATTGATTAGAAATTGGACAAAAACATAGAGTTGGGTGAACAGAGATATTTTAAATTGAAGGGAGGTATAGAATGGAGTTCTGCAAGGTTCAATATGGGGCTGCTGCATCTTTTGATATACATTAATGACTTGAAATTGGTGACACACAAATACAATATAGAACATAGAACAATACAGCACAGAACAGGCCCTTAGGGCCTCGATGTTGCGTCGACCTGTGAACTAATCTAAGCCAATCACCCTACACTATCCCATCATCATCCGTATGCTTATCCAAGGACTGCTTAAATCCCCTAATGTGTCTAAGTTAATGGATAGTGAAGAAGGCATTTGGTATGCTTTCTTTTATTGGTCAGAGTATTGAATACAGGAGTTGGGAGGTCATGTTGTGGTTGTACAGGACATTGGTTAGGCTACTGTTGGAATATTGCATGCAATTCTCGTCTCCTTCCTACCGGAAAGATGTTGTGAAACTTGAAAGAGTTCAGAAAAGATTTACAAGGATGTTGCCCGGGTTGGAGGATTTGAGCTATAGGGAGAGGCTGAACAAGCTGGGGCTGTTTTCCCTGGAGCGTCGGAGGCTGAGGGGTGACCTTGTAGAGGTTTACAAAATTATGAGGGGCATGGATAGGGTAAATAGGCGAAGTCTTTTCTCTGGGGTCAGGCAGTTCAGAACTAGAGGGTTTAGGGTGAGAGGAGAAAGATATAAAAGAGACCAAAGGGGCAACTTTTTCACACAGAGGGTGGTACGGGTATGGAATGAGCTGCCAGAGGAAGTGGTGGAGGCTGGTACAATTGTAACATTTAAGAGGCATTTGGATGTATATATGAATAGGAAGGGTTTGGAGGGATATGGGCCGGGTGCTGGCAGGTAGGACTAGACTGGGTTGGGATATCTGGTCGGCATGGACGTGTTGGACCGAAAGGTCTGTTTCCATGCTGTACATCTCTATGACATTGGCAGGCAGGACATTCATTCTCTGAGTGAAGAACCTGCCTCTAACATCTGTCTTAAATCTATCACCCCTTAATTTGCAACTATGCCCCCTTGTACAAGCATCATCCTAGGAAAAAGACTCTCACTGTCCACCCTATCAAATCCTATGATCATCTTGTATGTCCCTATTAAATCACCTCTTAGCCTTCTTCTCTCCAATGAGAACCGACCCAAGTTCCTCAGCCTTTTCTCATAAGACCTTCACTTCCGACCAGGCTACATCCTGGTAAATCTCCTCTGTACCTTTTCCAGTGCTTCTACGTCCTTCCTGTAATGGGGCAACCAGAACTGCACACAATTCTCCAAGTGAGGCTGCACTAGCGTTTTATACAGTTGCAGCATGACATCATGGCTTTGGAACTCAATCCCTAATACTTCGTATGCCTTCTTAACAGCACTATCAACCTGGATGGCAACTTTCAGGGATCTATGCGCATGTGAGAATCTAAAATCTGGAATTAGACCTTTGTCAAGAGTAACCGTTTTTTTATGCATGCTTTTACTAACCACAAAATGGCTTCTTAATACAAAGTAACATCACAAAATGGCTTCAGGCTGTGTTTAAATTGGCTTCTCACCCTGCTAAAGGCTGCATTCCTGCATTGCTGAGATAACTGAATTAAAGATAAAGCAGAACAATTGACCCTTCACGGCTTGGAATTACCTAAGCTAGATAGGACATTACTAACTATTTTAATTAATCTTGAAATGCAGTCAGGGAGAGGTAAATGTGTAGTAAACAGCTTTGTTTTCCAGAAAATATCATTGGGTTAACCTGCTGTCCATTATGTCATTTATTACATTTTATTGGATTTATTCTGTAATTAAGGCTATACTATTTCTTATAAAACACATTTAAAAATGTTTTATTCTAAGTGAAATTGCACAGTTTCTCCAAGGAACACAGAAGCTATTAAGCTCTGTGTTGCTGGACAAACCTGTGCCCTTCGTCAAAATAAACTGTGAAACTTTGCTGAAGCAAACCGCATTCCTGTTGTTTATTTGACTGATCACAGAACTGAGACACCCCTCCCGGGGGTCGAGATCTTCACATGGACACCAAGATCACTCTGCATATCCACACTACCAAGAATCTTTCTGTTGACCCACTATTCTGCATTCCTGTTATTCTTCCCAAAGTGAATCACCTCACATTTATCTGCATTGAACTCTATTTGCCACCTTTCAGCCCAGTTCTGCAGTTTTTCCAAGTCTGCAACCTGCAACATTCTTCCACACTGTCCACCAGCCCACCAACTTTATTATCATCTGCAAACTTACTAACCTATCCACTTATGCCTGTATCCAAATTGTTTATAAAAATGACAAACAGCAATGTTCCCAAGACAGATCCCTATGGTACACTGCTAGTAACTGGACTCCAGGCTGAATATTTTCCATCAATCACCACTTGTTGCCTTCTTACAGAAAACCAGTTTCTAATCCAAACTGCTAAATCACCTCCAATCCCATGCCTCCACATTTTCTCCAATAGCCTACCATGTGGAACCTTATCAAAGGTTTTGCTGAAGTCCATGTACACCACGTCAACTGCCATACCCTCATCCACATGCTTGGTCACCTTCTCAAAAATCTTAACGAGGTTTGTGAGACACAAAATGCTTTTGATGAATCCATGTTGACTATTTCCAATCAAATGGTTGCTTACTAGTTGATTATAAATCCTATCTCTTATAACCCTTTCCAAAACTTTTCCGACAACAGACATAAAGCTCACCGGGCTATAATTACCTGGGTTATCTCCACTGCCCTTCTTGAACATGGGCACAACATTTACAATCCTCCAGTCCTCTGGTACTAAACCTGTAGACAATGACGGCTCAAAGATCAAGGCCAAAGTCTCATCCAACTCCATTCTAGCTTCCCAGAGAATTCTTGGAAAGATCCCATCCAGCCCAGGGGACTTATCTACTTTCACACCTTCTAGAATTGATGACACCTCCCCCTTACTAAACTCAATCATTTCAAGTCTAGTAGAAAAGAAGTTTGCAGATGACACAAAACTTGAAAATGTAGTAAACAGTGAAGAAAATAGCTATAGGCTATTCTCAGGAAAACAAGCTGGTGAAAGATAGGACTGGAACCAATTTTACATGCTTCATTTATTTACAGAATTAACCATAACAGGAATACACCTCCTAACCCATTAACCACAATTTTAGACTATACTTATTTTTTTTAACCTTTTTTTTCCTCATCAATCTGTTCAGAGATGTTATTACTCTGTTACATTATTACATAAAAAATGAAAAAAAAACTGCAGATGTATGAAATCAGAAACAAAACAGAAATTGCTGGCAACATTTGTAGACAGAAATCAGAGTTAACATTTCAGTTCCACTTGAAGTTTCACTGGATCCAAAATGTAAATTCTGATTTTCTCCACAGATGCTGCCAGACCTACTGAGCTTTTCCAGCAATTTTTGTTTTTGTTTCTTATTTCATGCATCTGCAGCTTTTGTTTTTCATTTTATGAAGTAGGCAGGACTTGAGTTTGTGGCTCCCGTTCCATGGGAAGGGACACTACCACTGTGCCATAAGAGGGCCCTAAATACTGTGTTTATTTATAACAGTCTCAAGTGAATCCCCAATTAATATTCATCATCTGCTTGCAAATTTAATTTCCAACATATGCGGTTTAATTTTTTTTTAACTTGGGATAACTGTTCTCTGATGCATTTTCCACGGTATTGCCTCAAACAATCAGAGCCTTTTTGTAAACCAGTCAGCAGCCTGTTTCTCATGGAGTAGACATACATTGAAATTTGGTATTCTTGAGCTTAACCTTACATTTTTGGCTCAGTATCACTTTATAGAATCACATAACTGTTATAGAGCAAAAGAAAACCATTCACTCATCCTGCCTGCACCAGTTCTATTAACTAGTGCCAAAACCCCTCCCTTTTTGCCATATCCCTGCACACCATTTCTATCCAAATAATCATCAACACTCTTTTGAATGCCTGGATTGAACCTGCTTCCACTACATTTCCAAGCAATATGTTCTAACCCTAGTGACTTGCTGTGTAAAAAGGCTTTTCTCACATCTCTCTTGCTTTGTTTACAGATCATTTTAAATTGATACCCTCTTGTTGCTTTCTCTTTTACTAGCAGGGTTAGCTTTTCCCTATCTACATTGTCCAACCTAGTCATCATTTTGAACACCTTGTTTATTCTCCTCTTAGCCTTCTTCACTCTAAGGAGGACAATCCAAACTTCTTCAAACTATTCTCAGAACTAAAGTTCCTCATACCTGTAGTCATTCCTGTAACTCACTTCTGCACTCTGTCCAATATGTTCACATCTTTGGTGTAATAAGACACCCACAACTGTACACACTCCAACTGAGGTCTAATGAGTGTCTTATACAAGTTCAACATCACCTCCTTATTCTTGTACTCTGAACCCCTTTGAATAAAGTTGAGAACACTGCTCTTTCCACCTGTCCTGCACCTTCAATGATCTATGCACATATATAGGATTCTGGATCAATGGTGCTGGAAGAGCACAGCAGTTCAGGCAGCATCGAGGAGCTTCAGCAAAATCGACGTTTCGGGCAAAAGCCTTTCATCAGGAATAAAGGCAGAGAGCCTGAAGCGTTTACCTATGCACATATATACCCAGGTCCTTTAGCTTCTGCAAACCCATTAGAATTGTACCTTTATTTTAGATTGCCTTTCAATGTTCAACCAAAGTGGATCACCTCATATTTCTCCACATTGAAATGTATCTGCCCAATGTCCTTTTGGAGGTCCACATTATTATCCTCACAATTTGCAATTCCTCCAACTTTTGTGACATCCGCAAACTTTAAAATTGTACTTTGCCATACCAAGATCTGCTAGGAGAAAGTGAGGACTGCAGATGCTGGACATCAGAACTGAAAAATGTGTTGCTGGAAAAGCGCAGCAGGTCAGGCAGCATCCAAGGAGCAGGAAAGCGCAGCAGGTCAGGCAGCATCCAAGGAGCAGGAGAATCGACTTTTCGGGCATAAACCCTTCTTATGCCCGAAACGTCGATTCTCCTGCTCCTTGGATGCTGCCTGACCTGCTGTGCTTTTCCAGCAACACATTTTTCATACCAAGATCCACATCATTCATGGGGCATTGGCACCAGAAGGAGGGAACTGTTCCAATGGGATAAGCTCCATCTGAATCATGCTGGGACCAGAGTCCTGACAAAACGCATAATTAGGGCTGTGGATAGGACTTTAAAGTTGGATGGTGGAGGTGGTGTTGTAGATGCAGTTGCATGTAAAATTATAAACAAAAAGGTTATAAAGGGGCAGGGGTGGGGTCAGCAGAGGTTATTATGATTTCAATATGAATAATAGGACTGGGATTATGGAATGGCCCAGAAATATAACGTCAGGCTCAGGAGATAAGGCAACAACTGTGAGAAGGTGACAGTGAATGCTGGACTGAGGGTAGGAGCAAATGACTATAGATGCTGGAATCTGTGCTGAAAACAAAAAATGCTGTAAGTCACAGCAGGTTAGGTAGCATCAGAGCTTTGATGAAAAGTCATCTAGACTTGAAACGTTATCTTGTTGTCTCTCCAAGGATGCTGCAGGACTGAGGTGTTGCACTTAAATACACACAGTATACAAAACAAGGGAAATGAGCTTCCAGTAAAATTGGTGGGTGTGAGGTTATGGGCATCCAGAGATGTAGCCACAAGGGGATCAGGGCTGAGAACTACTGAGAAGGAAACATGACCTGTCGAAATGACAGGGAGAAAGTGAGCACTGCAAATGCTGGAGATCAGAGTCAAAGTGTGAGATGCTGGAAAAGCACAAGTGGTCGGGCAGCATCCAAGGAGCAGGAGAATCGACATTTCAGGCATAAGTCTTTCGTCAGGAATGCGGCTTATGGGCCAAGGGGGCTGAGTGATAAATGGGAGGGAGTAGGGGATATGGGGAAGGTAGCTGGGAATGCGATAGGTAAATTAAGTTGGGGGTGAAAGTGATAGGTCAGAGCGGAGGTTGGTGCGAATAGGTAGGAAGGAAGATGGATAGATAGAACTGTTCAAGAGGGTGGTGCCGAGTAGGGAGGTTGGGACTGGGATAAAGTGGGGAGAGGGGAGATGAGGAAACTGGTGGAATCCACATTGATCCCATGTGGTTGATGTGTCCCAAGATGGAAGATGAGGCGTTCTCCCTCCAGGCGTCGGGTTAGGGTTTGGCGATGGAGGAGGCCCAGGATCTGCATGTCCTTGGCGGAGTGGGAGGGGGAATTAAAGTGTTCAGCCACGAAGTGGTGGGGTTGTTTAGTGCGGGTGTTCTCAGAGATGTTCTCTGAAAAGATCCGCAAGTTGACATCCTGTCTCCCCGATGTAGTGCAACAGATGCAGTAGACGATGTGTGTTGAAGTACTGGTAAATTTCTATCAGATGTGGAAGGGTCCTTTGGGGCCTTGGATGGAGGTAAAGGGGGAGGTGTGGGCTCAGGTTTTGCACTTCCTGCAGTGGCAGGGGAAGGTGCCGGGAGAGGAGGGTGGATTGGTGAGAGGCATGGACCTGACAAGGGAGTTGCAGAGAGAATGGTCTCTCTGAAATGCAGATAGGGGTGGGGAGGGAAATATATCTCTGGTGGTGGGGTCTGTTTGTGGCTGGCGGAAATGGTGGAGGATGTATGTGGTATATCTGGAGGTTGGTATCATGGTATCCCACAAACCTACCAACACACTAAAACAGCAGCTAATGAACTTGAAAGAATCTGTACAGACAATAAGCAAAACTAATGTCAGCTACAAAATACTGTGCAAGGACTGTAACAAACACTACACTGGACAAACAGGCAGAAAAGTAGCCACCCTCTCTCACTAGTAGTATCCTTACATACACATGAGGAAGGACACCACTTCGACTGTGACAACACATCCATCCTAGGACAAGCCAAACAGAAACATGCACGAGAATTCCTAGAAACGTGGGATTCCAATCAGAACTGTATTAACAAACACATTGACTTGGACCCGATTTACCATCCCCTGAGAAAAAGAACAGAAAATGACATCATCACCCCAAGGAAACCCAAACATATAAATAGAAAACAGGAGTCAGCAGCAATGTTTCATCTGGAGGCTCACTGAACATGTTAACTAGTATGGTGATGAAATGTCTGAAAACACACCTTCCAGCTCAATGAGCAAACCTACAACCAGAACCTCAACCTGAGCTACAAATCTTCTCAAAACTCGCTATTCAGGTGAACTGAAAAAATCAGGTTGGTAGCAGATCCCAAGAAAAGAAATTTGTGGGATACTATGAGATTGTGTTTTGGAACAGCTTGCAGTAGAGCTTACTAAGAAAACAGGCAATTCTACATTTGGTGATGAGTAATGAGGCAGACTTGATTAGGGAGCTTAAAGTGAAGGAACTCCCTAGGGGTCAGTTTGAGAGAGAGAGAGAAAGAGACACTGGAATCAGATGCAACAGTATTACAATTGAATAAAGGTAACTACAAAGACATGAGGGAGCAGCTGGCTACAGGAGCCCAGCAGGGAAGACAGTGGAGCAGCAATGGCAGAAATTTATGCCAAGGAACAAGCAACACACTAAGGAGAGGATGAGGCAACCATGGCTGACAGGGGAAGTCAGGGATAACATAAAAGCAAAAGAAAAAGCATGCATTGTGATGAAGATTAATGGGAAACCAGAGGATTGAGAAGCCTTTACAAACCATTAGAGATCTTCTAAAATAACAGTGGGAAGGGGGAATAAAATATGAGGGTAAATTAGCTAGCAATGTAAAAGAAGATTGCAGGAGTTATTTTAGATATTTAAAAGATCAGAACCAGATAAAAGTAGGCATTGGGGCCACTGGAAAATGAACTGGACAAGTAGTAATGGGGAACAAAGAAACTGGTGAGGAACTAAATAGGTACTTCTCATCAGTAGATAGTGCAATACACCAGTAGCATACCAGAACTTCAAGAGAGTCGAGGTCAGAGTTGAATTTAGTGGCTATCACTAAGGAGAAAATGCTGAGCAAGTTGAAAGATCTGAAGGTGGATAAATCACCCTGACTGGATGGACTACACCCAGAGTTCTGAAGAAGTTAGTTGTGGAGGTATTGGTGGTGATCTTTCAAGAATCATTGGAGGCATGGAGGGTCCAAGAGGACTGGAAAATGACTAAAGCAACACCCTTGTTTCAGAAGCGGGGAAAGCAGAAGACAGGAAATCATAGGCCAGTTAGCCTGAACTCAGTTATTCAGAAGATCTTGGAGTGCATATTAAGAATGAGACACAGAAGACTTGGAAGTGCATGGTTAGAAAATGGCTGAGTCAGTATGGCTTGATCAAAAGGAAGTCATTATTGACACATCTGTCAGATTTCTTTGAGGAAGTAATGAGCAAGTTGGGCAGTGGTTGTGATATATTTGGATTTCCAGAAGGCCTTTGACAAATGCCACACCGGTGGCTGTTAAATAAGACAGGAGCTAATGATGTAAGGAGTAAGGTGCTGGCATGGATGGAGGATTGGCTGATTGGCTGAAGGCAGACAATGGTGATAAAACGGTCTTTTCAAGATGGCAGCCAGTGACTAATAGAGTTCTGCAGGGGCCAGTGTTGGAACCACAACCATTCACATTATGTATTAACAATGTGGACGAAGGAACTGAGGGCATCATTGCTAAATTTGCAAGTGACCTGAAAGCAATCTCTTTACCCATGTTCTATTCCAGAAAGGTAAAGGTTAGAACTGAAGCCAATTATGACAGACTTATGTAGTTGCGTATAGTATTTATACATTGCAAGTACATATCTCCTAACTCAACAACCATTATTTTGGTCAGTGTCTAGTTATTTATAATCAACCTGCTCAGACACACCTCCAGGGAAGGTAGGACTTTTTTCTGACTCAGAGGTAGAGACTCTTCTGGGTCAGTGTATATTTATTGGTGCTCAATTGCCTGAATCTTTCTAGTCAGAAAATGTGAGAAGACAATATGCCAAATGATACAATTTAAAAAAGGACTCAAATGGAAAGTCATGTGGATATTTGAGCACAAAATTTGAAGGTGACAGGAAAGGTTAAAACAAAGCATTTAATAAAACAAATAGGATCCGAGGTTTTATAAATAAAGACAGAAAGTTCAAATGCCAGAAAGGTGATACTAAACCTATATAATACCACTTAATCAGCCTCAGATGGAATACTGCACTCAATTCAGCATTAAGAACAGTAGCACAAACTCAGTGATACAGTTTTCTATGGTTTCATTACAGAAAAGGAGAGAATATTTTGATAGATCATATTATGTTTTTTACCCTCTTCCTACTTGCAAATACCTCCCCAAGACTGTCATCTTTTCCCTTACCTTGTGTAGTAAGCTGTGGCAGTGCTGTTGTTGGGGTACTATATGGCCAGACACAGGCATCTGATACTGCATCATAAACCAAACCAGTCTGGCAAGCCCCGTGGTAAGTTATTCCTCCAACACATTGGTAGTACATATTGGGATTAATAGGATCAACATAGTTTCCATCTGCTTTATCTCTGCAGAATGTCATATTAAAAACGTCTGCAAAAAAAGCACAATATTAAAAAAAATTCAATGGGTCAAGTTCTGACACTTGCATTTCAAAGTAAGAGTGGGAAAATAAATTGTAGGTCATTCAGCCACTTGAGCCTGTTCCACCATTGTATTAAATCATGACTGATTTGTATCTCAAATCAATCGTTCTGCCTTTCATCCATATTCCTCAATACCCTTATCAAAAAATGATTTATTAATCACACTTGCAAAGGCTCCAACTCACCTTGGTAACCACAACCTTTTTGAGAGAGTTCCAAATTTTCGTTACATTACCTGTGAAATTTTGTTCTCTGATATCCTTATTTCTCCAAGAGTAAATACTTTGTTAGAATCAGTCAAAATATATTCCCATTTTTCCTCCACAGGCTGGTTCCAAACCAAATTCTCTTATAGATTCCTAATTATTTGGCAACTTTCTGTTTCTTAAATATCTGACTAGTATGTGACCAGCTGATGTTTTCTTCCATAAGCACTTCACTTTGAATCTCTACTTTATATCCTCAATTCCACATTGAATTCAGTTATCTGATTCTCTGATACATTTATCATAGATATCACAGACAGGATTATTATCAATTTACAGAAGGGATGGCAATGAGAGATCCAGAGGCCAACAACAGGAGGATCTCACTTGAAGGAGTGCATACTTTTAATTCCTTCACTATTGCTGGGACAGTATGCAGGAAGTCCCTTCCTAACATTACTGTGTGGGTGTACCGACACACTAATGAATGCAGGTGTTCAAGAAGATAGCTCACCACCAACTTCTTCAAGCCAATTAGAGATGGACAATAGTTTTTGATCTAGCAAGCAAAGCTCATATTCCTTAACCAAAGAAAAATCTAGTTGAAATTAAGATCTCAATTAAGCTTAATATAGAAACAAACAATTCCAACCAACTAATCTGGTCCAGTACTTACACACCATGTTTCCCCCTCCTGCATCTCCACTCCCCATGTGAGGAAATATTTTGGCAGATTAGTCATTCTCCTGGTATTGACACTGCAGTCCTGTTTACATCTCTTGTTTATATCTCCTGTTTATATAATTTGAATTATTTGCTCATTCAAGTTCATAATGTACAAAACAATTGTGTTTAGGACTCAGACCTTATTCAGGAGAGCTAATTCAGACAGCAGCATTAATTAGTTCACTGATGTTCAAGTAGTTCAAAGTTCTATGAAGTCCCGTTTAACATTTTTACCCATTATTGTCATGTTTCAAATGAGTGCACAGATTTACAGGTTGTTCTGCTATAACCCACGTTTTATCAGCACGAATTGGCTATAATGCTATTGACGAAATGTGGACTTTGCTTGGATAATGCAAACCTTCTACTGAATGGGTATAGCAATTTTCTATTAGCAATCTTCTACAGTGTGATTTTCTATAGTGGTTTTCCATAGTGCGATTTTCTATAGCATGAGGTTGCAGAAGAACACAACTATTGCATTATAGCAGAATAACCTGTAGAACATAGAACAGTACAGCACGGTAATGGACCCTTCATTCCATGATGTTGGGCTGAACATAACACCAAATTAAACTAATCCCTTCTGCCTGCCCTTGGTCCATATCCCCCCATTTCTTGCATACTCATGTGCTTATCTGAAAGTACCTTAAACACCCCCATCGCATCTGCCTCCACCACCACCCTGGTGTTCCAGACTCCTATCACTCTTTTTGTAAAAAAACCTGCCCCTCACCTCTCCTTTGAACTTTCCCGCTCTCACCTTAAATGCATGCCCCTGGTAATAGGCATTTCAACTCTAGGATATAATTCCATGCTGTAGTGCTTTCTCTAGGGTGCAACCTGAGGGTGAGCTTCTTGGTTCTGAGGTAGCTTCCATTTTGTGATAGGCCTGTAAAGGTTCTTGCTCTGGGTTGTAATTTTGCTACAGCTGCCTGAGCAGATTGACACTCTCTCTCTAGTACCTTTAATGGATAACTGAGGGACTTGATACAGGGCCTGGCTCAAACAACTATCTTGATTTCTGCCACAACACTAGTTCAAAGGCTCAGGAACCAGGTGCCACTGATCAGTTCAAAGAGTTGATTTGAAACTTGCCTCTAATTTCTGAGCCCGAGTAGTAGTTCTTGGAAACTAGTCCCAAGTGTCTGGAAATCAGAAAAAAAAATGTTCTCTCCAGTCAATCCACCCAGACTACCAAGAGTAGCACTCTGTCCTTCCAAGTAAAGATGTCACACAACACCAGGTTATAGTGCAACAGGTTTATTTGAAATCATAAGCTTTTGGAGCGCTGCTCCTCCATCAGGTGAAGTGACTTTGAAAGCTTGTGATTTCACATGCTGTAATCCTGTTGGATTATAACCCAGTGTCATGTGACTTCTGACTTTGTCCACCCCAGTCCAACACCGGCACCTCTACATCATGGCTTCCAAGCAAAGGCATCTAACACCCCTAGACACTCTTGGTAGAAGGAGTTGAAGAAAGTCATAAACTTCAACAGACATCTGTTGATATCTTCACTATATTCAGATATTGCTCCATTGTGACCTTTATCATCTGCTGCAATCCTTGAAGAACCACATATCTGAAGTGTTAATCAAACCACCTTTATTTCACCAAGGACCATAATATATGAGTGTGCTGACCCTTCATTCTTATGTTGCTAAGCAACGGCAAAATGCTTTTCAAACTCCTCTCTATCTCTTTCCTGCTTGTGACTCATCCAGTGTAAATTCCTCAAGCCCTCTCTACCATTTTTCCTGAGTGCATGTATCTGAATTGGTGAGGTTGAAAATAATGGCAAGTGATTTAGGGTGGAGAATAGTCGTTCAAAATGCTCCTCCTCCTATTCTTTCTGTTTTTCCTCCTTCTTCTTTGTTTACCATGCTGTAATTAATCTGCAGAAGAAGAAGAAAGGTTAGGTTGTCAAAGGTCACCAAGAAAATGTGACATAATTAATCTTTTGGGTTGTATTACTAGTTGTTATACTGTGCTTTTGGACTAGTAAACAAAAGAACATTCAAATTAGAAGTATGAAAGTGTGATGCTGGAAAAGCATAGCCAGTTATGCAGCATCCAAGGAGCAGGACAGTCAATGTTTCGAGCATAAGCTGTACATCAGGAATCGGAGCTTATGCTCGAAATGTTGACTCTCCTGCTCCTTGGATACTGCCTGACCTGCTGTGCTTTTCCAGCACCACACTTTTTGACTCTGATCTCCAGCATTTGCAGTCCTCACTTTCTCTCAAATTAGAAGTACAGGTGTCCCCCCCCATATCTGTGGGTGATATGTTCCAAGACCTACCGCTGATGCCTGAAACTGCAAATAGTAGCGAACCTTTTCATTTAACTGGGAATCTTATCTCTCCAACAGCCCCTGAATTTTTTTCTGGAATGTACCATGTAATATTTTCAGGCCGCAGTATATTGCAGATAACTGAAACCGCAGAAACTGAATCCGTGGATACGGGGGTTCTACTGTACGCCATTCAGGCCATAAAATCTCTTCAACCATTTGATAAGATCATGGCTAATCTAATTGGAACCATTATTACTTTCCTGACTACCTGTCTTGAATCTCATTGGCTTGCAGATGTTTGCAGCATGGAAGGAGGCAATTCAGCACACTTTGTCCAGGTTGGTCAAAGATCTGGCTACATTAATTCCATTTTCCAGCTTTTAGCCAATGACCCTGTCAATGAACATAATTATCTAAATACTGCTTAAGCGTTGCAAGAATTTCTGACTGAAGCACCCTTTCAGGCAATGAATTCCAGACTCACAGTAGTCTCTGAGTGAAAAACATTCTCAGCAACACTTTTATTAGCCTTCTATCTTTTACCTTAATTCTAGTTCCCTGGTTACTGATCCCTCTACTAATGGATATGTGCCTTCCTGTCCATACCATTTACACCCTTCATAATCGTATGCACTTCTGTCAAGTTCTCATTCAATTTTGATGAGATGCCAGTCAAATATTAACCTGCCTCTACCTTAAAAAGCTTCACTGCTGTCTGTGGACTAAATTTTCACAAACTAATGACGATCAGAAAGCAAAAATATCCCCTTGCCTCTGTCTTAAATGAAATTCCCCTTATTTTAAATTGTATCCCCTCACTCTAGCCTCTCCTACAATCATTTATCCTGTCAAGTCCCCTTAGCATTTTATGTGTTTCAATAAGATCTCCTTGCATTCTTCTAATTCCAATGGATATAGGCCTGACCTGGTCAACCTTTCCTTGGAAGCTAGCCCATTCATCTCAGGAATCAGTTGAGTGATCCTCTTCTGAACTGCAGTTAATTTCAATATATTCCTTCTTTAAATCAGGAGAACAAAACTGCATTTATTACTTGTGCATTGTATTAACTGTATCAAAGCTTTCTGCTTTTACATTCTATTCCTCTTGCAACAATAGCATTCTGTTAGCATTCATAACTATGATCCATGACCAAGCATCCAAATCCTTCTGGTATTGAAAGCTCAAATTCAGGGTACTTCTCTATTAATGCACAATCAAATTGGAGATTTACCCTTTCCTTGGCTTCCCTCTGATAGCACTGTATGCCACATTCTCCCATAAAGGAATTATACATGTTAACAGAAGTTTGGCTGCTCTCGTTTATGTTGCAACTCATTCATACAGTAGTTAAAAATCACATGACACTAGGTTACAGTCCAACAGGTTTATTAGGAAGCACTAGCTTTCGAAGCGCTGCTTCTTCATCAAGTGGTTGTGCTGCTCCGCAAACACCTGATGAAGAAGCAGCACTTCGAAAGCTAGTGCTTCCTAATAAACCTGTTGGACTATAACTTGATGTTGTGTGATTTTTAACTTGGTCCACCCCAGTCCAACACCAGCACCCCCAAATCATTCATACAGTAAGAGGTGAAAGGAAACCCATTGTATCAAAATGAATCAGAGAAATGGAAATTCTATTGCATCACCTTCCTTTTGATCAATTCATCTTGAATATGGCAAAGTCCAAACCACTATCACCCACATATAACTATCACCTCTCCCTCAGTTTGAGACTTGAGTTGTGGGAAACATCAGTAGTAAAAGGTAACTTAGAAACTGTGATTTTCAAAGGTCTGTACCAACAGGGAGTTTTTCTTGCCTCATGCACACTAATTATCAGAGATGTCACGTACCTTAGGTTAGGACATGGCATAACTCTGTTCGCCATTAGGGATAGGAGAGCTTTCAATTCAGACAGTTAAAGGGATCCCAATACAGTAGGACACCAACCTTGTACCTACTTAAAAGGTTTTTACGGCCTGTGTGGTTGATGATGACGTGGATGAGCAATCAGATCATGGCACCAGCTATGGGAAACTATTCAAGCGTGGAGAATGTAAAGGAATGTGGCAGAGGTAGGGGTTCAATACAATTAATGGGTTAGGTAGTGTTCTGCACCATCCACAATCATAACTAAAATGATTGTATTGCATGTCTGATCCCAAGGTTAAAGACATCTTGGGGACATAGGTTTAAGGTAAAAGGGGATAAGTTTAAAGGAGACTTGAAAGGCAAGTTTTTTTACACAGAGGGCGGTAAGTGCATGGAATATGCTATCAGAGGAGGTGGTAGAGACAAAAAGACTACAGATGCTGGAATCCAAAGTAGAAAGCAGGAGCCTGGAAGAACATAGCAAACTAGACAGAATCAGGAGGTGGCTTGGCGGCATGGTGGCTCAGGGGTTAGCACTGCTGCATCACAGCACCTGGGTCCCAGGTTTGATCCCAGCCTCAGGTGATTGTCTGTGTTGAGTTTGCACATTCTCCCCGTGTCTGCGTGGGTTTTTCTCCGGGTGCTCCGGTTTCCTCCCACAGTCCAAAGATGTGTAGGTAAGGTGAATTGGCCATGCTAAATTGCCCATAGTGTTAGCTGCATTAGTCAGAGGGAATTGGGACTGGGTGGGTTACTCTTCGGAGGGTCAGTGTGGACTTGTTGGGCCAAAGGGCCTGTTTCCATGCTGTAGGGAATTTAATCTAAAAGGAGGTGGAGAAGTCAACCTTTCGAATTGAACCCTTCTTTAGGAAATAACCTTCTGCACAAGGTGGTAGAGGCAGATGTTTAAGAGGCATCTGGACAGATACATGAATAGACATGGAATAGAGAAATACAGACAACATTGAAGTAAAAGGTTTTTTAGTTTAGAAAGGAGTCATGTGTCAACACAGGCTTGGTGGCCCAAAGGGCCAATTGCTATGCTGTTCTTTGTTCTAAAGGATATTAGTAAACCAGATGAGCTTTTCCAGTAATCAACAATGGTTTTATGGTTGTCATTAGACTCATAATTTCAGATACTTACTGAATTCAAATTCCACCATCTGTCATGGCAGCATGCAAATCCATTACCACGATCTTTGGATTAATAGTCTAACAATAATATCATTAGGCCATCACTTGTAGTGACACTGTGGAACTGAGCTGTGGACGCAGTGTGTGCCCCAATGTTATATATGTGATAAAACAGCTTGGCTCAGGTTGTGACAAGTTCTGAGCACATCTTAAGTACTGTGGCTGGAACTTTGTCAGTATTCCTCCCAGTATCCAGTGTACTTTTTGATATCACATGGAGCAAGTTGGTTGAAGACTTGCATCTGAGATAGAACATAGAACATTACTGCGCAGTACAGGCCCTTGTTGTTGCACTGCCCTGTGAAACCAATCTGAAGCCCATCTAAACTACACTATTCCATTCTTGTCCTTTTGCCTATCTAATGACCATTTAAATGCTTGTAAAGTTGGTGAGTACAAGTGTTGCAGACAGTGCATTCCATGCCCCTACTACTCTCTGTAACGGTATTGGGGAGGTCCGGAGGAGACTGAAATGGATCATCCACTTCTGGTTGAAGGCTTTTGCAAAATGCTTCAGCTTTATCTTTGGCACTGATGTGTGACCTCCCCCCAAACCCCCCACCCGCTGAAGGACTGTAGAATTGCTGTAATACATGCATTAATATCTAAAATATTAACCGCTGTCATCATTTTTAATGAAGTTATTCAGTTCTATCACAGCTAACTCATCCCTCATACCATCACAGTTTTGTTTGTTTAAATTTAGGATCCAAGCTTTGTATTTCACTTTCTAACCAAATGAAGAATTCTGTTATGGTCATTTTTTCCCTAAAGGGCTTCTCACAACAAGATTATTAATCAACCCCTTCAGAACTGAAGAAGAGTCATACCAGACTATCTCACCACAGATGCTGCCAGACCTGCTGAGTTTCTCAAGCATTGTCTGCATTTATTTCAGATTTCCAGCATCTGCATGTCTTTACACAAAAATCAGCTATGATTACTGTAGTGCCCTTGTTGAATGCATCTCTAATTTCCTGCTTAATGCTATTCCCTACCTCACCAGTACCATTTGGAGGCCCCGAGACAATGTTTTCTGCCCTTGTTACTTCTTAGCTCCACCAGACTGATTTTACATCTTGATTTCCAGTACTAACATCTTCTCTGACTATTACACTGATTTCATATTTCATTATTACTGCTACCCACCTCCTTTTTTTGTTTTTTCTGTCCTTGAATAACTATTGAGTCCCCAGCCTTGGTTACCCTGCAACCATGTGGAAATAACTGCATTTACAGCTTTGCCCTGTACAACAATTTCTGCTGTTAATCAGTGTACCTCATGGCCATGCATTCAGATATATTGCCTTTAGTCTTGTCCTTTTGACATTTTTTACACACATTTTGAACTCATTTCCTCTACCGTCCATTTTGCTTTCTACTTATCTATCCTTTCTTTCCATTCTTGATTCCCTCATTCTTGTCTCCCTGCTGAGGTACCTTTCCTGAAGAAGGGCATGTGCCCGAAACGTCGAATCTTCTGTTCCCTAGATGCTGCCTGACCTGCTGTGCTGTTCCAGCAATAAAGTTTCAGCTTTGATCTCCAGCGTCTGCAGACCTCACTTTCTCCTACCTGTACCCCTGCCACTCTAATTTAACACCCCCCTCCCCATGCATAATGATCACCCCATGATCAGGGTCCCGCAGTGGTACAAGCCATCCATCAGCTTGTATAGGTCTTATCATCCCCAGAATCAGTCGATGTCTCAAGAATCTAAATCATTCCCTCCTACACCATCTGTCCTGCCACACATTCATATCGTCTGTATACTATTCCCAATCTCCCTAGCACGTGGCATTGGTGGTAATCCTGAAATTACTATCTTTGAAGTCCCGATGTTTAATTTGTTTCCTAGCTCCCTATATTCTGCTTGCAGGGCCCCAGCCTGCTTTTTATCTGTTATATTAGTATTGATCTTTGCCTGCTCTCCCTTCTCTCTTCAGCCACTCAGTGACATCCTTTACCTTGGCAACAGGAAGGTAACACATTATCTGTTCTCATGTCTGTGGCAGCAGAAACATCCATCTGTTCCCTTGATAATATAATCCACTGTCATTCTTGTCCTTGCACTTCCTTTCTTCCCCTACCATGTGCAGCTGAGATTCTCCTGATGCCATGGACTTAGCTCCCACTGCATTCCCCGGAGAAACCATTCCCCCTTTATTCAAAAAGAGACTGTATGATAGAGAGTTGGCTCAGGAGACTCTTGTCTGATGCTTTTACTCTGTCTGGTGGTCACCTATGCTCTTTCTGCCTGTACCTTCTTTATCTACAATATGACCACATCATTATAAGTGCTGTATCTCCACCTAATGTTTACTCATTAATCCCTCCTCCACACTATCTTCTGCATAAAAAGCAACATCTCCCAGATACCATCAGGTCTGAAGAAGGATCACTGGACCCGAAACATTAATTCTGATTTCTCTCCACAGGCGCTGCCAGACCTGCTGAGATTTTCCAAAAAATTGTGTTTATATTTCTGATTTTCAGCATCTGCAATTCTTTGGCTTTTCTCTGTAAAGCAACAAGATGGGGAACCGAGTATATATAAGAGTCAGGATGTCAAGTTGCAGTTTTATAAAATTTTGGTTAGGTCGCACTTAGAGTATTACGTTTAATTCTGGTTGCCACATTACAGGAAGAATGTAAAGGCTTTGGTGAGGATGCAGAAGAGGTTTACCAGAATGCTGCCTAGATTAGAGGGTGTGAGCTCTAAGGAGAGGCTGGAGTGGTAGAGGCTGAGGGGAGGCTTGATCGAAGTCTGTAAAATTATGACATGCACAGATAGAGTTGGCAGGCAGCATCTTTTTTCCAGAGTTGAAATGTTTAATACTAGACGGCATGCATTTAACGTGAGGAGGGGAAAGTTCAAAGAAGATATGAGGGACAAGTTTTTTACACAGAGAGTGGTAGGAGTCTGGAACCCGCTGCCAGAGTGGTGTAGAGGCAGATATAATAGGGGTGTTTAATAGGGGACTTTTAGATTAGCACATGAATGTACAAGGAATAGAGGGATATGGACCAAGGACAGGCAGAAGAGATTAGTTTAATTTGGCATCATGTTCGGCAAACATTGTGGGCCCAAGGACCCGAACTTGTGCTGTACAGATCTTTGTTTTAAGTTTTAACCAAGCCAGTCAGATCTAATGAATTTAGCTCTGACTCTGACTGTTGGTCATTGAATTCTCATCCCGCCTGTTTCTCTTGAAGATTCCATCTTTCCCTGAGTCCGTACCTTGCTTATCCTCTCCTCTCATCACAACAGGCAATCAGCATTTCTAAGATATGCATGTGAGGGGAAGACCTGGAGGTATATTATAATATATTAATACGAAGTGTAGTAAGAGGTCATTTGGCTAGATCTGTGAATGATTTAACCAACTAGTTTCACTCCCTAATGAACTTCCCCACAGCTTTGCAACTTTTGTTTTAGTTTTAAGTGTACATCCAATTCCCTTTTGTTTAAAAACCAAAATTTACTTTTTAGTACGGCATTAATTTCAAGTATGGAAGTGAGGAATCCTAATATTGAAATCAATGGGATTAAGGGGCATAACTGTCTCCTGGTAAATAGCATGGATGCATTTAGAAGGAATAAGAACATGTAAAAAAATCAGCAAAGTAGCCCACCTGATTGATACTTCATCTGCCATCTTAAATATTCATGTCTTCCACCACTTTTACACTTTAGCTGCAGTATGTACCAGCTGACACACTGCAGCCACTCACTACATTTTCTCCTAGAGCCAAACCATCATAAATCTAGAAGAACAAGGGTGGCTGGTGCTAGGGAACACCAGTATCTGCGCATTAAGCTCCAAGCCACACACCACCTGGACCTATATCATTACTCTTTCAATGCCTACCTACACCACACATCGCTTCCAGAGACGCAAGAAGGACAAAAGAGTAACTAGGGAGAGAATAGGGCCCCAGCAAAGCGACCTTTGTATGGAACCGCAGGAGATGAGGGAGATCCTAAATGAGTATTTTGCATCAGTGTTTACTGTGCAAAAGTACATGGAAGATATAGAATGAAGGAAATAGATGGTGGCATCTTGAAAAAAGTCCATATTAGAGAGGAGGAAGTGCTGGATGCCTTGAAACGCATAAAAGTGGGTAAATCCACAGGACCTGATCAGGTATACCCTAGAACTCTGTGGAAAGCTAGGGAAGTGATTGCTGGGCCCCTTGCTGAGATACTTGTATCATCAATAGTCACAGGTGAGGTGCCGGAAGACTGGAGGTTGGCTAACGTGGTGCCACTGTTTAAGAAAGGTAGTAAGGTCAAGCCAGGGAACTATAGACCAGTGAGCCTGATGTCGGTGGTGAGCAAGTTGTTGGAGGGATTCCTGAGGGACAGGATGTACATGTATTTGGAAAGGCAAGGACCGATTAGGGATAGTCAGCATAGCTTTGTGCATGGGAAATCATTGTCACAAACTTGATTGAGTTTTTTGAAGCAGTAACAGAGGCATAATGAGGGCAGAGCGGTGGATGTGATCTATATGAACTTCAGTAAGGCGTTCGACAGGGTTCCCCATGGAGACTGGTTAGCAAGGTTAGATTTCATGGAATACAGGGAGAACTAGCCATTTGGATACAGAATTGGCTCAAAGGTAGAAGGAGAGGGTGGTGGTGGAGGGTTGACCAGTGGAGTGCCACAAGGATCGGTGCTGGGTCCACTACTTTTCATCATTTATATAAATGATTTGGATATAAGCATAAGAGGTATAGTCAGTAAGTTTGCAGATGACACCAAAATTGGAGGTGTAGTGGACAGCGAAGAAGGTTACCCCAGATTACAACCGGATCTTGATCAGGTGGGCCAATGGGCTGAGAAGTGGCAGATGGAGTTTAATTTAGATAAATGCGAGGTGCTGCATTTTGGGAAAGCATATCTTAGCAGGAGGTATACACTTAATGGTAAGGTCCTAGACAGTGTTGCTGAACAAAGAGACCTTGCAGTGCTGGTTCATAGATCTTGAAAGTGGAGTTGCAGGTCGATAGGATAGTGAAGAAGGCGTTTGGTATGCTTTCCTTTATTGATCAGAGTATTGAGTACATGTTCGTGTTGCGGCTGTACTGGACGTTGGTTAGGCCACTGTTGGAATATTGCGTGCAATTCTGGTCTCCTTCCTATCGGAAAGATGTTGTGAAACTTGAAAGAGCTCAGAAAAGAGTTACAAGAATGTTGCCAGGGTTGGAGGATTTGAGCTATAGGTAGAGGTTGAATAGGCTGGGGCTGTTTTCCCTGGAGCATCAGAGACTGAGTGGTGACATTATAGAGGTTTATAAAATCATGAGGGGCATGGATAGGGTAAATAGCCAAAGTCTCTTCCGTGGGGTGAGGGAAGTCCAGAATTAGAGGGCATAGATTTAGGGTGAGAGGGAAAGATATAAAAGATACATCAGAGGGAACAAACCCATGCAGAGGGTGGTACGTGTATGGAATGAGCTGCCAGAGGAAGTGGTGAAGGCTAGTACAATTGCAACATTTAAAAGGTATCTGGATGGGTATATGAACAGGAAGGGTTTGGAGGGATATGAGCCAGGTGCTGGCAGGTGGGACTAGATTGAGTTGGGATGTCTGGTCAGTGTGGACGAGTTGTACCGAAGAGTCTGTTTCCGTGTTGTACATCTCTATGGCTCTATGACTCTAAGGCCACTCACCACCATTTTCTCGTAGCAAATTAGCGATGGACAATAATGCCAGCAACTCTAATATTCAATAAATGAACAGAAAAAATAATTCAACATCTCTGTTTACCTTTTGGATCAATAGTTTGCCAGTCACACACCCTCAGTATTGGATTGAAAACCAGTGGGTCTGGACATGACAAGTGGAATGTTTGACCAAATGCACATTGATAGAAGTGAAACCTATCCGCTGGATCAGGAAAATATCCATTATTCTTCTTTTGGCAGAAGTCTGGATCCACAATACTGGGACCTAACAAAGAATCACAAAATCAGCCAAACACACATAGAAAACATTATAACAAACTGTATGAGTGTATGGAAATTGGTGAGTGTTGGTTAAATTTACTAAGTGGAGTGGTTTGCCAAACAATCTAATAATGAAACTTTGTATTAGAAGAATTGAATCAGATGGTGAAAGAGGTGCTAAATTAAACCAAGTGCAAATGTGGATAAGTAAATATCTAAATGAGTAGATAAAACCAAAAACACTGCGAATGCTATAAATCAGAATCAAAAACAGTTGCTGGAAAAGCTCAGCAGGTATGCAGCATCTATGAAGAGAAATCAAAGTTAACATTTTGGGTCTGGTGACCCTTCCTCTGAGCGCTGAGGAAGGGTCAATGAATCCGAAACGTTACCTTTGATTTCTCTTCACGGATGCTGCCAGGTCTGCTGAGCTTTTCCAGCAACTTCTGTTTTAGCATTTAAATGATTAGATTTGATATAAGATGTAAGACTAATTTTATCTCCTTATTTGATATTAGGAATAATTAATATCAAAATTTTAAAAACATGGATTGTACTAAATAAAAAATTTCTTATCATAAACAAATAATAAATCGTATTACATAACAAAGCACACAGCTAAGACCAATCACCTACAACTGATGTGTTATGTAGTAACTGCAGCAGAACAACTAACTTTCTAGGAGAACCAGGCAGGTGGTGCAGGAGTTCCCTAACTATCCAGCTTACTAACTGGTCTTCCATTGTGGAAACTGGGTGAGTATGATGGTTTCTTATATCAGAGAAAAGTAGGTGGTAACAAGGAGTTATCAGATGGCTCTGGGTTGGGACTGCAATTATGCACATTTTACATAGATGATTTGGAGGTGGGGACCACATGTAATATGTCAAAGTTTGCGGATGACACTAAGATGTCTGGTAGAGTGAAGTGTGCAGAGTTCTGTAAAATTTTGCAAAGGGACATAGATAGTTTAAGTGAATGGGAAAAGGTCTAGCAGATGGAGTACAATGTTAATAAATGTGAAGTCTCCCATTTTTAATCAGAATAAGAACTATTACTTGATTGGTAAAAAGTTGCAGCATGCTGCTGTGCAGAGGGACCTGGGTGTCCTTGTGCATGAATCACAGAAGGTTGGTCTGCAGGTGCAACAGGTAATTAAGAAGGCAAATGGAATTTTGTCCTTTATTGCTGAAGGGATTGAGTTTAAAAGCAGGGAGGTTATGTTGCAGCTGTATAGGGTGCTGGTGAGGCTACACCTGGAGTACTGTGTGCCGTTTTGGTCTCCTTGCTTGAGAAAGGATGGACTGGCACAAGACAGGGTGCAGAGGAGGTTCACTAGGTTGATTCCGGAGTTCAGGGGTTTGGCTTATGAGACGAGACTAAGTAGACTGGGATTCTATTCATTGGAATTTAGAAAAATGAAGGAGGATATTATAAAAACATGTAAAATTATGAAGGGAATAGATAAGATAGAAGTAGAGAGGGTGTTTCCATTTTCTGGATCAGTGGTGCTGGAAGAGCACAGCAATTCAGGCAGCATCTCTGCTCGTCGGATGCTGCCTGAATTGCTGTGCTCTTCCAGCACCACTGATCCAGAATCTGGTTTCCAGCATCTGCAGTCATTGTTTTTACCAGGGTTGTTTCCATTGGCAGGTGCAACTAGGACAAGAGGGTGTAGCCTCAAAATTAGGGGAAGCGGATTTAGGACTGAATTGAGAAGGAACTTCTTTACCCGAGAGGGTTGTGAATCTATGGAATTCCCTGCCCCGTGAAGCAGTTGAGGCTTCCTCAGTAAATGTTTTAAAGCTAAGATAGATGATTTTTTTTTAAACAATAAACGAATTAAGGGTTATGGTGACAGGGTGGGTAAGTGGAACTGAGGCCACAAAAAGATCAGCCATGATCTTATTGAATGGCAGAGCAGGCTTGAAGGGCCAGATGGCCTACTCCTGCTCCTAGTTCTTATGTTCTTGTGTTCTTATGTATGGAGGGGAAGAAGGAAGAATGGTGGGGAAATTTTGGTAAGGATTTGGAAGGGCTATTTCTGTGGAACTAAATGTGACTCCAGGATGGTGTATTGTCTCACTGGTGTCAGGCAAAACCAATGGAGCAGCAGCAGGACATCCTTTTGGAGGAGGGGATCAGTCAGATATCATGGTCCCTGTTGCTACCAGTGACATGGGTATAAAGAACTTAATGAAGTCCTTAAAGTAGATTTCAGGGAGTTTAAAAGAAAACTAAAAAGCAGGACTTCAAGAGCAATAATCTGTGATAAGAACTGGTGAGCATAACATGGATTGATTGACTGAGGAATTGGGATGGTTTCTGAGGCAGTTGGGAAATGTACAAACTGATTTGGTTACATCTTAATAAGAATCTGACTGATGTCATTGTAGGGAGTCCTTTTTGTTTATTCATAGGATCTGGACTGGTCTAGCATTTATTTCCCATAACTAGTTGTCCTTGAGAAGATGGAGGTGAGCTGCCTTCTTGAACTGCTGCAATCTATTCTGTGTAGGTAAAGCCACAGTGCCAATAGGGAGGGAATTCCATGATTTTCCCTCAGCAACACTGAAGGAACAGTGCTACATTTCCAAGTTACGATGGCAAGTGACTTGAAAATGAACCTCCAATTGGTAGTGTTCCAGGTATCTGCTGCCCTTGTCATTCTTGACAGTAGTGATCATGGGCTTGGAAAATCCCACCTAAGAAGCATCTTGAGGATGGTAAACACTGCTGTTTACTGAGCATCAGTGGTGGAAAGACTGGATGTTTGAGGATATGCAACCAAACAAACAGACTGTTTTGTTCTGGATTATATCAAACTCCTTGACTCTTGTTTGAGCTGCATTGATTCAAGCAAGTGGAGAGTATTCCCTCACACTTCGGACTCTTGCCCTGTAGATGATGGTCGGGTTGAGAGGAGTCAAGAGGTACGTTATTCACTATAGGATTCCTAGCCTCTGGCCTGCTCTCATAGCCACAGTATTTATAGGGTGAGTTTAGTTCCATTTCTCACCAATAGTAACATCAGGATGTTGAGAGTAAAGAATTCAGTGATGGTAACACCATTGAATGGAAAGGGGCAATGGTGAGATTCTGTCTTATTGGAGATGGCAATTGCCAAATGTTACTTGCCATTTGTCAGCCCAAGCCTGGATATTGTTCAAGTCATGCTGTGTTTGGACGGAGACTGCTTCAGTATCTGAGGAATGATGCTGAATATTGTTTAAACACCAGTGAACATCCCCACTTCTGACCTTACAAGACATAGGAACATTCAGACCATCGAGTCTGCTCCGCCATTCAATAAGATCATGGCTGATCATGGATAATCCTTAACTCCAGTTTACTGCCTTTTCCCCATAACCCTTGATTTCCTTACTGATTAAAAATATACTTATCTCAGCCTTGACATGGGGAGAATGTGCAAGGTCCACACAGACAGTTGCCCAAATCTGGAATCAAATCTGGCTTCCTGGCACTATGGGTATCACTAGCAATGCCAGCTTTTATTACCCTCCCCAAATTGCACGTAAGAAGCTGGTGATGAGCCACCTTGATGAGCTACTGCTGTCTAGGTGATGAAGGTGTTCCTACAATGCTGTGCTTTACAGTGCAGAGGATAAAGAAGAGTAGGAATGATTAAAATGTACAAAAGTTGGATTTCAAGCTGATAAATGTACTTACTTGTAATAAGTCATGATAAATACATTTTCTTCAGAAATAAATGGAACAATTTGGATGACATAAATATATCAGTAAATAATTTTTCTACCTTACCTGGAGTGGCTGTTGTGACATTCCCAATTGTTGAAGGAGCCACTGTTGATGCCTTTGTCACTGCAGAGGTTTCCTTGATTGTGAAAGGGGTCACACTTGATGTTGGAGCCTTTGTTGTTACTTTGGTAGTCTTTGTTGTTGTTGGGACCTCTGTTGTTGCTGGGGCCTCTGTTGTCATTATAGTGGTCTTTGTTGTTGTTGGGGCTTCTGTTGTCAACACAGTTGTCGTTGTTGTTGGGGCCTCTGTTGTCATTACAGTTGTCGTTGTTGTTGGAGCCTCTGTTGTTGGAGCCTCTGTTGTCATTACAGTTGTCGTTGTTGTTGGAGCCTCTGTTGTCATTACAGTTGTTGTTGTTGGGGCCTCTGTTGTTGGCGCCTCTGTTGTCATCACAGTTGTTGTTGTTGTTGGGGCCTCTGTTGTCATTACAGTTGTTGTTGGGACCTCTGTTGTTGGGGCCTCTGTTGTCATTACAGTTGTTGTTGTTGGGGCCTCTGTTGTCATCACAGTTGTTGTTGTTGGAGCCTCTGTTGTCATTACAGTTGTCGTTGTTGGGGCCTCTGTAGTTGGGGCCTCTGTTGTCATTACAGTTGCCATTGTTGTTGGGGCCTCTGTAGTTGGGGCCTCTGTTGTCATTACAGTTGCCATTGTTGTTGTGGCCTCTGTTGTTGTTGGGACTTGGGTTGTCATTATGGTGGTCTTTATTGTTGGAGCCTCTGTTGTAATTATTGTAGTTTCCTTTGTTGC
Organism: Chiloscyllium plagiosum; assembly: GCF_004010195.1. NCBI lineage: Eukaryota > Metazoa > Chordata > Chondrichthyes > Orectolobiformes > Hemiscylliidae > Chiloscyllium > Chiloscyllium plagiosum. Next base: position 120,053,846 of record NC_057714.1, on the reverse strand, counting down.
TGGTGCCTCTGTTGTCAATATAGTCATCTTTATTGTTGTTGGGGCCTCCGTTGTCATTATAGTGGTCTCCCTTGAAGTTGTTGGGGTCTTCTTTGTTGTTGTCGCTGTGGTTGAGACTAAGATTGGTAGCAACGTTGGATGCACACATGCAACAACCATCATAGTAAAGACTAAATTGGGTTCACAAGCGAGATGTTGCGTTTTTTCTGACAGACAGAAATAGTAACTGGTGTTGTCCTGCGGATCTTCATAGAATCCATTAAGTTTCCCATTGCAAAAGGATAAATTTCCTACAAAAGAATCGTATAGCAACAACAAAATACGAATGAAAAGTCCAGCCCTTGAAGTTCAGTGGTATTGCCATTTCTAAATCCTCCACCATTAATATAAAGTGGTTATGATTAGCCAGTACTTAACTGGAGCAGCCATATAAATAATTTGGCTACAAGAAGAAGTCAGAGGCTGGAGATTCTCCAACAAGTTACTGACCTCCTGACTCTCCAGAGCTTGTTCATCATCTCCAAGACAAATGTCTGAAATGTGATGGAAGCATAGGTCAGGTGCATGATAGAGTATTCTCCACTTATCTGGATGAATGGAACTCCAGAAATGCTCAACATTATCTAGAACAAAGCAGCAGCAGATCTGCTTCACATCCATTACATTAAATGTCAACCCTTCCACCACTAATATCCTGTAACATGAGTGTGTACCATAAACAAGACGCAGCGCAGTAATTTGCCAAAGGCTGCTTTGACAACACCTTCCAAATCTCTACTACGAAGAAAGATAAGAGCAGCAGATACATGGAGCACATATCACCTGCGAGTTCCTCATCAATCCATACTCCATCCTGCCTTTGTGTCACTTGTACAAAAACATCAAATCCCAAGTGGCACACCTTTTTGAAGATGTCTGCTTTTCTATTATTGCAACTAAAGTGAATAACCTCACAACTGCCCACATTATGTTCTATCTACTACATTGTTCCCCAATCACTTAATAATTCTCATATGGTTTATTTTTTATTTCTCTTTTAATATATATTAAAATTTGATGTTATTTTGTTAAAAGTACATTGGCAACCTCTTGTGAATATGTTCGCTGAATGACCACCATGATAAACAAATTTCAAAATTGAATTTATGGTCTATCAAGCCAGGTTTCACGCTGGGATCTAACTTGCTTAGTGTTACCGTCAAAGAGTGCGGAGCTGGAAAAATACAGCCGATCAGGCAGCATCCGAGGAGCCGGAGAGTCGACGTTTTGAGCATTAGCTCTTTATTAGGAAGAGCTTAAGCTCAAAACATCGACTGTCCAGCCCCTCGGATGCTGCCTGACTGGCTGTGCTTTTCCAGCACCACATTCTTCAACTCTGATCTCCGGCATCTGCAGTCCTCACTTTCTCCTAGTGTTACTGCCAGCTGTGATCACAACTCTATTCTCTTCCCTTTTATATAATTGTTAAAGCTCTTATAATCTGCTTTTATATTATATGACATAGAACACAGTACAGGCCCTGCAGCCCATCATGTTGTGCGGAGCATTTATCTTAATATAAGATCAACCTAACCCACACATCTCTCAATTTACTGCCATCCATGTGCTTGTCCAACAGTCGTTTAAATGTCCCTAATGTTTCTGACTACATTACCACCGCTGACAGTGCATTTCATGTACCCACCACTCTCTGTGTAAAGAACCTACCTCTGACATCTCCCCTAAACGTTCTTCCAATCACCTTAAAATTATGACCCCTCAAGACAGCCATTTCTGCCCTGGGGAAAAGTCTCTGGCTATCTACTCTATCAATGCCTCTCATTACCTTGTACACCTCTATCAAGTCACCTTTCTTCCTTCTTATCTCCAATGTGAAAAACCCTAGCTCACTCAACCTCTCTTCATAAGACAAGCCCTCCAATCCAGGCAGCATCCTGGTAAATCTCCCCTGCACCCTCTCTAAATCATCTACATCTTTCCTATAATGAGGCAACCAGAACTGGACACAATATTCCAAGTATAGTCGAACCAGGATTTTATAGAGCTGCAGCAAAACCTTGCAGCTCTTAAACTCAATCCCTCTGTTAACGAAAGCCAAAACTCCTTCTTAGCAACCCTAACAACTTGGGTGGCAACTTTGGGGAACCTATGTACATGAACCCCAAGATCCCGCTGTTCCTCCACACTTCCAAGAATCCTGTCTTTAACCTTGTATTCAGCATTCAACTTCAGCCTTCTAAAATGAATCACTTCACATTTATCCAGGTTGAAATTCATCTTCCACTTTTCAGCCCAACTCTACATCCTGTCAATGTCATGATGTAGCCTGCAACAACATTCGACACTATCTACAACACCACTCTCCTTTGTGTCATCGCCAAACTTACTAACCCACCTTTCCACTTCTTCATCTAAGTCATTTATAAAAACTACAAAGATCAGAGGCCCAAGAACAGATTCCTGCAGGACACCACTGGTCACCGACCTCCAGGCAAAATTCTTTCCATCCACTACCACTCACTGTCTTCTTTTGGCCAGCTAATTCTGTATCCAGACAGCCACATTTCCCTGTATCCTATACCTCCTAACTTTCTGAATGAGCCTACCGAGCCTACTGAAATCCATATACACCACATCCATTACTCGACCTTCGTCAACTTGTCTCGTCACATCCTCAGAAAACTCAATAAGACTTGTGAGGCATGACCTGCCTCTCACAAAGCCACACTGACTATCTTTAATCAAACTATATTTTTCCAAATAGTCATCACTCCTATCTTTCAGAATCCTTTCCAGTACCTAGCTTACCACAGACATAACACTGACTGGTCTGTAATTCCCAGGGATTTCCCTATTGCCTTTCTTGAACAGAGGAACAACATCTGCCTCCCTCCAATCAGCAGGTATTACTCCCGTGGAGAATGAGGATGCAAATATCATCACCAGATGTGCAACAATCTCATCCCTCACTTCCGTAGCAACCTTGGATATCTCGTCCGATCCTGGGGACTTACCTATCTTGATGCTTCCCAGAATTTCCAGCACATCCACTTCCTTAATATCAATCTGTTCTGGCCTATTAACCTGGTCCATGGTGTTCTCACTATCAACAAGGTCCCTCTTTCTAATGAATACTGAAGCAAAAAACTTATTTAAGGCTTCCCCTATCTCTTCAGACAACAGGCACAAATTCCCTCCAGTATCCCTGATGGACCGTACCCTCTCTCTGATCATTCTCTTATTCCTCATGTAAATGTTGAGCCTTTGGGTTTTCCCTAATCTTTCCCGCCCAAGTTTTTTTGTGCCCCCTCCTTGCTCCCCTCAGTCCATTTTGGAGTTCTTTCCTTGTTACCCTATAATCTTCTAAAGCTGTGCCAGTTCCTTGCTTCATCAACCTTAAGTGTGTTTCCTTCTTCCTCTTGATGAGAAGTTTCTCTGCTCTTGTCATCCAAGGCGCCTTCACCTTACCACTCCTTGCCTGTCTCAGTGGGACAAAGTTATCCAAAACTCGCAATAAGTGCTCCGTAAACAGCCTCCACATTTCTGTTGTGCCTTTTCTGTAGAACAATTGTTTCCAATTTATACTCCACAGCTCCCGTCTGATAGCAGTATAATTTCCCCTCACCCAATTAAATATCTTCCCATACTGTCTGTTCCTATCCCTCTCCATGGCTATGGTAAAGGTGAGGCAGCTTTGGTCACTGTCACCGAAATGGTCTCCTACTGAGAGATCTGTCACTTGGCCTGGCTTGTGCCTAGCACCAGATCCAATATGACATCTCCCTAGTCACCCTATCTACATACTGAGTTAGGAATCCCTCCTGGACACACCTAACAATCAGGTCTATCCAGACCACCTGCACTAAGGAGGTTCCAATCAATATCAGGGAAGTTGAAGTCATCCATAACAACAACTCGTTTAGTATCTCATCCATCTCCTGGGGTTCCGCACATAGACAGTCAATTTGATCTTTACGGGGCTCTTTTCTCTCCCTCATTACTCTTTTGTTCTTAATGAATTTGTAGAATCTTTTTGGATTCCCCCTAACCCTGTCTGCCAAAGCTCATGTCCCCTTTTTGCCTTCCTGATTTCCATCTTGAGTATACTCCTACAGCTCTTAATCTCATAGAAAGTGGCTCACCATCACCTTCTTAAAGTCAATTTGGAATGAGAAATAAATGCTGACCTAGGTGGCAAAACCTATATCTCATGAATGAAAATTTTAAAAACTCCAGAGACTTGAGGACAAGATTCAGCTCACATTTCAGTTCAGCACTGTTGGAGTGCTACACTATCAGAGGTGGTATCTTTAGGGTAAAGCATTAAACCAAGAGCCAACCTGCCTCTAAGATAAATAAGTATACCATGTCACAAACTGAAGATGAGCAGCATAATTCTCTGCATTTTCCTGGCCAATAGTTAGCTGGCAATGGTTGATAAATGAACAAACCTCTGCCTGATCCTCCTTTCTATCAGCAGAAGTCCAGGCCAGGTAGATTGATTTTGTTCTTGTTCTGCCAACCCACAGACTTTGACATTACGCTGGTAAGATTGGAGATAAGAGATAATGCCATAATGATAGGAAATAGTACCATCGGAGATAATGAAAAATACTGCGAAAGGCTCAGTGTGAATTGAACTGTGGATATCATGTTATCCATTTTGTGTAATTGCCGATGATCGTTTTGACTAGAAACATATTAAAAGTTTACCTGAAAGTGTTTATTAATATTGAAAGTGACTGTCAATTTCATACATAAGATGAAAACAGAAAATGCTGGAGAAACTCATCAGGTCTGGCAGCATCTGTGGAGAGAGAAAAAAAAAGTTCATGTTTTGAGTTCGATATGATTCACCTACAGAACTGAAAAGAGCTGGAAATGTTTTTTTCTTTATGCTGTTGAACTTCATGCTTGTTTCTATGCTTGTTGGCTTTGCTCTCAGTGCAGTGGACCCATTTTCTCCTTTTCACACTTATCATTCATACCTATTTTACATCGTTTCTCCGACCACCATTAACACTCCCTCTGATTTGTTCTGGGCACCCTCGTTATCTGTTCCTGTCACTCTTCCTGTGAAAGTCACCATCTTCATTTCTGAAGAACAGTCAAATCAGACTTGAAAAATTCTCTCTCCTTAGATGTTGATAGACACGCTGAGTTTCTCCAGGTTATTCTGTTCTGATGTCATATTTCCAGCATCTACAGCATTTTACTTTCAGTTAAGTTCATATGCTGCTATGGAAAAAAATCCTTTCTATCTAGAATGCATGCTATACAAAGAACATAGAACATAGAAAAGTACAGCACAAAACAGTCCCTTCGGCCCACGATGTTGTGCTGAAGATTAATCCTAATGTAAAATAAAATAACTTAACCTATGCACCCCTCAATTCACTGCTGTCCATGTGCATGTCCAGCAGTCGCTTAAATGTCCCTAATGACTCTGCTTCCATAATCACCGTTGGCAACGCATTCCATGCATTCACAACTCTCTGTGTTAAAAACCTACCTCTGACGTCTCCTCTGTACCTTCCTCCTAATATCTATGGGCTCTATGTACTTGAAGGATCTATATACCTGAACACCAAGATCCCTCTGTTCCTCCACACTGCCAAGAATCCTGTCTTTATCCTATATTCAGTATTCAAGTTCGACCTTCCAAAATGCATCACTTCGCACTTATCCAGGTTGAACTCCATTTGCCATTTCTCATCCCCGCTCTGCATCCGGTCTATGTTGCACAATAGCCCTCGATACTATCAACAAGACCTCCAACCTCTGCAAATTTACTATCGCACCCCTCAACCTCCTCATCCAAGACATTTATAAAAACTACAAAGAGCAGGGGCCCAAGACCAGAGCCCTGCAGGACACCACTCAACACTGACCTCCAGGCAGAATACTTTTCATCTACAATCACTCTTTGCCTCTGTCAGTCAACCAATTCTGAATCCAGACACCCAAATCTCCCTGTATCTCATACCTCCTTACTTTATGAATGAGTCTACCATGGTGAACCTTATCAAATGCCTTGCTGAAGTCCATATACACCACATCCACTGCTTGACCTTCATTGACCTGTCTTGTCACCTCCTCAAAGAACTCAATACGATTAGTTAGGCATGACCTGCCCCTCACAAAGCCATGCTGACTGCCTTTAATCACACTATGTTTTTCAAAATAGTCATAAATCCTATCCCTCAGAATTCTTTCCAAAGCCTTGCTGACCACAGACATAAGACTGACTAGTCTATAATTGCCAGGGATTTCCCTAATACTTTTCTTGAAAAGAGGAACAACATTCGTCTCCTTCCAATCATCCGGTACGACACCCGTGGAGAGTGAGGAAGCAAAGATCTTCACCAGTGGCTTAGCAACCTCTCTCACTTCCTAGAGCAGCCTAGGATAAATCTGGTCTGGCCCTGGGGACTTAACGATTTTAATATCTACCAGAATTTCCAGTACATCAACTTCATCAACCTTGATCTGTTCAAGCCTGTATCTCAGCTCCTCAAAGTTCTCATTCACAACAAGGTCCCTTTGCTTCGTGAAAACCGAAGCAAAAAACTCATTTAGGGCTTCCCCTAGCTGCTCAGACTCCACGCACAAGTTCCCTATGCTATCCCTGACCAGGCCTACCTTATCCCTGACCATACTTTTATTCCTCACGTATGAGTAAAATACCTTTGGGTTTTCCCTAATCCTTCCTGCCAAGCTTTTCTCGTGCCCCCTCCTGGCTCTCCTCAGTCCATTTCGGATCTCCTTTCTAGCAAGCCTGTAACCCTCTAAAGCTGTGTTAGATCCTTGTTTCCTCCACCTTATGTAAGCTGCCTTCTTCTTTTTGACGAGAAGCTCCTCTGTTCTCGTCATCCAAAGCTCCTTAATTTTACCCCTTACCTGTCTCAGAGGGACAAATTTGTGCATCACTCGCAACAACTGCTCCTTAAAATACATAAAATGAAAGTAAAAAACAGAAAAGGGCTATAAGAAACTCAGGAAGTCAGACCACCTCTAAAGAGAGAAGCACAGTTAACATTTGAGATTGCTAGTTTTGCAACAGAACTCTGCAATAAATAGTTCAACTTGGATATGCTAGAGTTGGTACAATGATAGGAAATATAACTCTTTCAACACAGCCACTTGAAGCACTTATTCTAATTCAACAAGACTAAAAAGTCATTCGAGAATTAGTCACACGATAAGAGATGCCACTTCGGCCATCCACCAAGAAAGAATCTAAAATGCTAAAAAACATAGCCCTACCAAATCACAGGGCTGCTTTCTCATTAGGGAGAGATGACTGGTGGTAGTTTAATCTGAGGGTCAACACACCTTGGACAAGGGGAGAGGTTGAGAAGGAGAGTCCTTCATGATAATTTCAGCTGTGGTGGGAATTGAACCCTTACTATTAGCATCGCCAACTGGCCAGCCAACTGAACTAATCCAACACCTATTTAAAATGCTATAGTTAGTCTAACTATAAAGAATCTAAATTACTATATGGCCCTATAGAAAATAATTGGGGATAAGTGCACTTAAGAAAATTAAAATTACAAGGGAAGTGGTCCTGAGTAGATTGTTGGAACAATGAATTGACAAGTACTGATGGATTTCATCCTAAGGACTTAAAATAAGTAGCTAGTGAGATAGTTGATGCATTGGGTTTACTTTTCCAAATCTCATTAGATGTAGGGAAGCTTCCTTTGGATTGGAAAATAGCTAATTTAACTCCTTTATTCAAAAAAGGAGGGCAAAAAGCAGAAATCTATTGGCCAGTTCGCTGTCACAGGGAAAATGTTAGAGGCTATTATTAAAGACGTTATGCTCGGGCACTTGGTTAAGTTCAAGATAATCAGGCAGAGCTTAAGTGGTTTTGTAAAAGGGCAGTCATGTTTAACTAATTTATTGGAATTATTTGAAGAAGCTATTTGTGCTGTTGATAAAGGGGAACCAGTGAGACCAGTAGCAGAGTAATGCCACAAACCACAGTGTGGTATGATGGTGTGATAGGTCCCCAGAGAGAAGGTATTTGATTTGCAGATTGGTGAGTATTTCTCGTCTTTAAAGTAAAAGTAAGATCTTTCATTTGTGTATCGATCTCTAGCATTCCTTTTTCTCTGTCTTTTTTAAAGAATTTTACTTGTGTACGAAAAATTCATTACAATGAAGTGTAAAAAGGTGGAGTGATCCAAATCGAGCTCATCTGTAATAAGTGCTTATAACTTGAGCAACTTTGGTTCCAAGTTGAGAAGCTGGAGTCCAAGCTGCAGCCATTGTGCCACATCAGTGTCACAAAGCTGATCCTTTTTTTCTAAAAGCTGTTCCTTTTCTTAAGGATACTGTGTCCTGGTTTTTTTCAGAAGGATCGGAAACAACCCCTGGCTCCAATTAGACTGATTTGGTACAGAGATTCAAGGGTATTGAGAGGCCTTTTTGTTTATAGACAAACCGATGAGACATTGGACCAAAGCTTTTATGTTTTTGGAAATAACCTGTATAAGTCAAAGGAGTGTGGCCAGCTCTCTAGCTGAGCAGTTTAGTTCAGACATGGGTTATGTGGAAACAGACTGCGAGACTCTCTCTCCTCTGCCCTTCTAATTTCGACCTGTAAACCTTTGTTTTGTTTTTACTGTGTTTAAGGGATTTGCTTATTGGGTCTGTTGTGTATATTCGGAAGAGCATAATTAAGTCTAGTTTGGATAGACTGAGTTCTGTTGGGGTTCTTTATTCTGTTATTTGTGTTTCATTCTGTAATTTTGTGAATAGGTTTTTATCTGTTTTATAACTTGGTAGTCAACCTAGCTAACTTACTCTGGGTAATTTTCACTGTACACTTACCGAAACAAATTACAAAGTTATGGTCTGGGCTGCCTGCTTCAGAACGTTTTGAGTGGTCTGGCCTAGTCCATAACATCAGGTAAGGGGTATATTTCCTGGACACTGCTTCAGAGGGCGGTCATACCTGGGGTTTTCTTCCAGCAATGTGGCAGCAGAGTAGGATGCTTCACCCACAGGTCCACCTGTTTTTTCCTTTCTTTCTTTTTAGCAGTCCTGGCACAGCGTGCGAGGAAGCAAACCGAGAGCAGCGTGAGGGGAAACCCGAGGACCGGGAGCAGTGCAACTTACCTTGGTGCAGCTGAGTGCCCATGCAGAACAGACAGGAGGCTTGAAGCAGAGTGGGACAGTTGTTGGACTAGGGCCTGGCGCGGATGGTCAGACCACATGCTCACTAAGCTGCTGCAATGTAATGTCTACTTGAAACTTTTTTTACTGGACTGTAATATCAATCCTTTAACTATGTTTTCACTATCGTATTTCTAACTTTTTTTTCACTAAGTAATGCTACTACTTTTCCTGTTATTCCTCTTTTTTTAGTGTGGAAATAGGCCCTTCGGCTCAATAAGTCCACACGGACTCTCTGAAGAGTATCCCACCCAGATCCACTCTCCTACTACTCGACATGTAGTCTGACTATTGCCCCTAATCCATATATCTCTGAACACTATGGGCAATTTAGCTTGGCCAATTCACCTAACCTGCACATCTTTGGAGTGTTGGGGGAAACCCACGCAGGCACAGGGAGAATGTGAAAACTCTACAGAGTCGCCTGAGACTGGAATCGAACCCGGGCCCCTGCTGCTGTGAGGCAGCAGTGCTAGCCACTGAGCCACCCTGCCGCCCACGGTACGTTTGTACCTAGGTACTTATATCTAAGATGGCGCCGTTAAAGACAGCTATTGTAAACATTTTTCACTGTGCTCCTGTACTTCTGCACTGGAGTAGGCGTGACAATAAAAGGATATTCTATATTCTATTCTACCCTTCAGACTGAATAATTCAAATTTCGTCTGTGATCAAGGACAGGGGAGTGTGATTAGAAGTGAGGCAGGTATGGGACTCAGGGACTAGTGTTCGAGGAGCCACACCTCCTGAAATTTTCCATCACTTACGAGATCTTGTAAGCATTGTGTATGCGAGTGTAGGCTCAGGGAAGATTAGAAAACCGATCAGCACATTGTGGTGCAGGGAGCCATTCAAGTGGGGGTTAGGAATGGTAGGCAATAGGACTGTCATAATGGTAGGGGACAGCATAATTATGTGGATAGATACAGTTCCCTGCAGCCATGAGAGGATGCTTGAAAGCAGTGTTGACTGTCAAGGTTAAGGACATCTCCTCAGGGCTGGAAAGGACCGACCTGGGAGTGGGAAGGCAGAAATTCAGTTTGTCCTCATCCATGTTGGTACTAATGACTTTGATAGGCCTAGAAGAGAAATTCATCTGAAAGAAGTTGAACAGTTAGGAGGTAAATTGAAAAGCAGAACCTTCATGGTAATAATCTCAGGGTTTCTACCCTAGCCATGGATAAATTGAGTGTAAATAAAGTAAAGGAGTTAAATATTTAGCTTAAAGACTGATGTGGGTGATGATATGGCCATAAGATAGACACACAGAATTACGCCATTTGGCCAATCGGGTCTGCTCCGTTTATAGCCTCACTTCTAATAACACTCCCCTGTCCTTGATTACAGATGAAATTTGAATTATTCAGTCTGAAGGGTAGAATAGAATATAGAATATCATTTTATTGTCACAGTGCAGAAGTACAGGAGCACAGTGAAAAATGTTTACAATAGCTGCCTTTAATGGCGCCATCTTGGGTATAAGTACCTAGGTACAAATGTACCGTGGGTGGCAGGGTGGCTCAGTGGCTATGGGGTGATGTCACAAGGAATTAAGGGCCACGGGGAGAATGCGGGTAAGTGGAGTTGAAATGCCCATCGGACTCGATGGGCCGAATGGCCTTACTTCCACTCCTATGTCTTATGGTCTTATGGTCTTATAGTTCATAGCTGATATATTTCTCAACTCCATTCTCCCACCTTGTCCCTGTGACCCTTAATCCCTGTAGGAGAGCACAGTTTTAGGGTAAGGGGCAGGAGATTCACAAGGGATTTAGGTAAAAAACCTTTGCCCTCTCGTTTTGGATTCCGCTACCTTGGATAAAAGACTTTGGCAACTCACCCTATCCATGCCCCTCATGATTTTATAAACCTCTATAAGTTCACCCCTCGGCCTCGGCTCCAGGGAAAATAGCCCCAGCCTATTCAGCCACTCCTGATAGCTCAAACCCTCCAACCACAACAATATCCTTGAAAATCTTTTGTGAACCCTTTCAGGTTTAACAACACCTTTACTACAGCAGGAAGACCACAATTGAACGCACTATTCCAAAACTGGAGCCTTCTCACTTCTTCAATACTACCTGTCTCTCAACCTTTCTTTGTATCATCTGCAAACCTAGCAACAATGCCCTCAGTTCCTTTGTCCAAATCATTAATATATAACATGAATAGTTGTGGTCCCAACACTGACCCATCCAGAAAAAGACCCTTTTATCCCCACTATCTGCCTTCTGCCAGTCAGCCAATCCTCTATCCACATCAGTACCTTGTCCCGAACACCACGGGCTCTTAGTTTATTTATCAGCCTCCTGTGCAGCACCTTGTTAAAGGCTTCTGGAAATCCAAATAAAATACATCCACTGGCTATCCTTTGTCTAACTTGCTCATTACCACTTTAAAGAATTCTAACAGATTTGTCAGGCATGACCTTAACTTGGTGAAGCCATGCTGACTCAGCCCTATTTTACCTTGCACTTCCGAGTATTCCACAATCCCATCCTTAATAATGCACTCCAAAATCTTACTAATGACCGAAGTCAGACTAACCAAGCTATAGTTTCCTCTCTTTAGCCTCCCTCTCTTCTTAGACAGGATTGTTACATTAACCATTTTCCAGTCCCCTCCCTGAATCCAATGTTCCCTGAAAGATCGCCACCTGTGCTTTTACAATCTCCTTGGTTATTTCCTTCAGAACTCTAAGGTGTAATCCATCTGGTTGGGTGATTTACCTACCTTCAGACTTTTCAGCTTCCCCAGCACCTTCTCCTTAGTGATAGCCACCACATTCACCTCTGTCCCCTGATTCTCTTGAAATTCTGGTATGCTGGCAAAAAGTGAGGTTATGCACTTTTACAGGAAAAAAATAAAAGAGCTGAATATTATTAAAATGAAGAAAGACTGCAGCAAGATGCAGCACAGAGGGATACGGGTTCCCAAGATCAGCCTCCAATAACTTGCTTGTGGTAGTCTAATCCAGGATCTGCTCCTCAAAATTGATGAGGAGCTGAATAACTGGCAACACACCACCTGTCTTGAATCTTCTGCTCTGTTATGGGTTGTTCTCCTCCTGGAATGAGAGAGAGGCAGAAAGTTTGGAAGTTGAAAGTCAGTGGTACAGCTATCGCATTGGTGCAGGTTGGAGATATCCTGGGTGAATGAGTAAGAAGTACACTGCCATGCAGGGTTAGTGGTGTCTTGAGTTGGGATGGGTGAGGGTGAGTAAAGGAAGTTGTTACAAGCAATTGTGAAAGTGGTGAAGCATGAGCCTTAATGGTAGATGGATACAATAGCTGAAGGAGGGTGAGTGTGAAGTATCAGAGAAAAAAATGATGTGTGTATGCTGGTGAAGTGGAGAAGGACATTGATCTTCTTACATTGTTGTGCATTCCTTCAGACATATGAAACTACTTTAATCCAGGAGACAGCCTCAGACCTGGCTGGCAGGATCTGATGTCGTAGCCCCACTGCTTATCCTGTGGCAGAAAGAAAATCCTGCCTCTGCACTATCCCATTCAGCAAGACCAACAGGACCCTGCCCAGAAAGTAGGGCAGCAACTTCCCCCATTTGCCATGTCCAGATCAAATGTCAGCAACCATGAATGGCAGCTCCAGACTGACAGTGCTTGTCTGGGTGCAAAACAGGCTTTCAAAGATGGCATGATTGAAAGGGATGCCAGTGAATTCCAGGATATCTGCAGAGTGGCAAGTTGTTTCAGGAATAGCACAGTTTAGACGGGGTGGAAGTTGGATATGAGGGATGGCCTGTGGGTCTGGTAGGTAATTAATTGTTTGGTAAGATGAGGCAAGAAAACTTGCTAGGCCTCATGGCAAGAAATTTGGTGCAACTTGGACTTAGGCAAAAATTGTAAGATTCAGCCCTATATAATGGAATCATCACCACATTTCCATGGTATTTCCATAATCATAAACTAAGGCTTTGCTGTCATTAGCTTTACTGATTTTTATTATGTCTGGAGTATATATATGGACACCCAAATCCCTTTGCATCTCCATAGGTCTCAGTTCGAAAACTACAAAAAAATTGAAAACACTCCAGTTAGTTTTACTTTGGTCAAAAGTAAATGACCTCAGGCTCCTATATATTGAACTTTATTCACTACACATGTTTTAATGAGATCACCTCTGACCTTCTAAATTCCAATGAATAGAGTTCCAACTTGTTCAACATTTGCTCATATGGTAATCCTTTCATAGTGGGAATCATTCTAGTGAACTTCGCTGAACTGCCTCCAATGAACTGATACTTTGCCTTTAATGAGAGGATCAAAACTGCTCACTGTAATCCAGATGTGGTCTTTTCAACATCTTGTATTCAACTTTATATTTCTTCAAGCAAATGAATAACACATGTAGTGAAATTCTGAGTATCCAGTATAGATCCTTGGGGCATCACAGGTCACACGTAAGAACCCACTCCTTGATCAAAATTTGAAATGTAATCACTTGCCATTAAAGAAATAGCGTACTGCAAATTCTCATATCATTCAAAAGGATTGCTTTAAAAATCAAGTGTTATCTGCTTTCAAATAAATTACTTACCATAAAACTACATGAAAAGAAGTAGGTTAGTCAACCCATCAGATCATGGCTGATCTGATAATCCTTCACTAACTAAATTTATATGCATTTTCTTCATAACCCTTAATTCCCATACTGATTAAAAATCTGTCTCTCTCAGCCTTGATTATACTTAATGACCCAGACTTCTGCAGTAAAGATTTCCACAGATTCTTTCAGAGAAGAAATTCCTCCTCATTTTTTACTTAAATGTGTGACCCCTTATTCTGAGATTAAGCCCTCTGCTACTAAACTCTCTCATAAGGAGAAACAACCTTTCTGCATTGACCTGGTCAAGTACCCTAAGAACCTTGTATGTTTTAATAAGATCACATCTCAATTTTCAATTTTTCAATGAGTACAAGGCCCAACCTACTCAACCTCTCCTCATAAGACACTCCCTCCGTACTTGGTATCAGCCTCATGAATCTTTTCTGGACTGCCTTCAATGTCAGGATATCTTTTCTTACATAAGGAAATCAAAATATTCCAGCTATGTTAGTTATGTTAAATTGATAATATGTTTACTACCTTTAGGTCAGAAACTTGCCAACATTCAGCTGTATTCCCCAAGGTTGGTTCTTAAGCTCAGAGTCTAAGGGAGTACAGTATCATTAGAAATGTTCACCTTCCTGTGAGACATTTAACCAAAATCCCTTTGGAATTGCAGGAACTTGTCCCACTCAACATGAAAATCATTCATTTGCTTGGAGTCTGTGGGACTTTTCTGGTAATGGATATCTACAAGTCTGCACTTTTGAGTTTATGTAAAATATTGTTGTATATTCCTTTTCCCTCAGGTGAAATTGTTTTACAATATTGTCATACATCTTTATCTCTAAGTCAAGTTTGAGGATGCTCAGTAGGTCAAAATCCCCAAAGGAGATCCACCTTTTAACATTGGGAACTGTGCTGAAAAAAATGTGACCACAATATGTCATTATGTTCTGGGCTATGCTTTGACATGTGATTTAGTGAAATGGTTAGCTACAACCAATTGTTAATCATGTTCACTAATGTCTTAAGTAGTTCATTATATTTCAGACAATCCCACTTACTGGTCTCTGTCATATTCCAAGATTTATTCCCTTTTTGTAACCTGTACAGAAGAAAGTTGTAGTATAGCCATCCCTTCCACATTTTTTCAATGACTTATTTTATACTTTTCCTATTTCCTATCTCTTTCAATGAAGAGCTAGTGAGGTAATGGCTACTCTCTACTTCTGACCTTGTACTTTTCAACTCATGCAGAATGATCCTTTAATATTTAGTTATATATTTTGTATTAAGAAAAGCTTTCTAGGGCAATACTACCTCATTGCTACCTTCCCAAGGGCAAATATGGATGGACAAGAGACTTTGTCAATGGAATCGGCATATCATGAAAGAATTTTTAAATTCTGTTAAGTCTATACTCACATGCACCAACAGTCCTTTTACCATTCAGTAAACATGAAACGCATTTTTAAAATAAAATTTCTAAAAGATAGAGACTGATTACAATTATGATATAGTTGCTACTCTCTGCATTTCTTACCTGAGATGGATACTGTTGTATGTGAGGTGATGACTGGAGCCTTCGTAGTGATGACTGGAGCCTTCGTAGTGATGACTGGAACCTTCGTAGTGATGACTGGAGCCTTTGTGGTGGCTGTTGGGGCTTTTGTGGTGACTTCTGGAGCCTTTGTGGTGGCTACTGGAGCCTTCGTGGTGACTACTGGAGCCTTTGTAGTGACTACTGGAGCCGGGGTTGTGGTTGTTGGCGCCTTTGAAATGGTTGCTGTGGGCTGCAAAGTAGGTTTTGGAGTCTGTAGTGCTTCTGTTGTGCTCTTTGTTGGTAAGACAGTTGGTGGGTGAACACACCACATTTTCTGTATGTCAAAGATCAGGTTATTTTGGCAGGTGCTGTAGATAGTTATGTTCCCCATGCATTGATAGAAACTGGAAATGTCATTTGGATCCACGTATACCCCAATTTCTTTGTCATCACAAAACGATACAATTGGTGCACAGGAGCCTACAGAAGAATTTCAATTAGTAATATAGAAATTTAAACCTCAAACAACCTTATAATCATGTGATATGGTGGTAGTATCCCTACCTCTGAGCCAGGAGGCCTGGGTTCAAGTCTTATCTGCTCTCGAGGTGTGTCATAACATCTCTGAACTGGTTGTTTGGAAAATACCTATAATCATTTCCCACTGCATACCATTTGTCACGTCACTTGTTCGCAGATTGACAAGGTAAATCAAGATTATGTAAAGTCTCGGTTGATTTTGCTCTGTGTCTCTCATCCTACACTATTTGAGTTCCTTGACATAGCAGTCCCATGTTACCAAGCATTTGGGGATACTTCTGATATAAAATACTCAACAGCAACTATGAAATAATGGGGGCTTATAGACCAGGTTTTATGTTAAAATCCTAATTCAATGAAAATCATGGAATCATACAGCACAAGTTGGAGGCCATCATATCTGTGCTGTCTCTTTGAAAGGATTATCTGATATGTCTCATTCACCTTCTCTCTTCCCCCATAGCCTGGCAATTTCTTTCCTTTTCAAAGTATGTGCTTGGGAAATTACGATTAAACTTTCTTCCACCATCTTTTCGAGTGATACAGATTAGAACATATCATAAGTAAAAATATTCTAATTTCCCCTGGCTTTTTGATTTTCATCTCCAATCAATTTATTAAATTCTTTAGGGATAGAATAATCTCATCCTTATCCAGTTAAGTCCATATATATGACTCATACCGATATCTTATAATACCGGCAATAAATGCTGACATTATCAAAGATGTCTACATTCCTTGAATGAATAAAGACAAAGAATTGTACAAGATCTCATAGTCAATGTCTGTAATATTTCTCATAATAAACTGGGGGATGTACATTTACTAGATTTTTGTCCTCAACTAACATTACTAAACTTGATTATTTTATTATTATAACATTACTATTTGATAAAGCTTGCTGCATGCAAATTGCTTGCATGTTTCCGACATTACAATTGTGACTAAAATTTTAAAAAACAATTAACTGGCTGTAAAGCTCATTGGGTCATATAAGACACTACATAAATGCAAGCTCTTTTCATTCTTTCTATTTGACTCTGAAGCTAGTAGGTGCTTTAAGTGGAGTAGGCAGAATTGGACTCTATTTGTGGTTTGTTGAACACTTGCAGGTGAAGATCACAACTCACCCAGTTGTCCCAGTAGCATCAGGATGAGAACCCCTAAAATAAATGGTAATAAGAATTAATGCCAACATGCAAAAGGTGTTAAATGAAAGGATTTTATATTATTAATCTGTTCCAGAGACACTACTTGGTTACTTTCAACATGCTTTGCCACCCCCCTTCCAATTTATTTTATTTCATCTCTTCAGAACAATCTATAAATTGTAACTTGAGTTTCTTCTATTGTTCTTAAACTATATGATTTCAAGTAAAGAACTCACTTATTTAAAGCATACCACGCTACACTTTTTTGTCTTATTTCCAGCACTTGGCATTTGTATGTGTTAATAAGGCAATGAACATATCCATTCTCTATCCTTACCAATTTCTCCCCTTTCCTTTGCCTCATTTCTTTCACATAGTTTCCCTCAATTTAATTGGGACAGAAGGATTGAGAAAAGCCTTACCTGAACAAAAATGCAGAGCTCCCATCTTCAGTAAGTTCTCAGCACTGGTTTCTGCTTTATCTGGATGTCCTTTGGGTATATATTAGGGAGTTCAATCTCCTACATTTTTTTAATATGCAAAATAGGTGTTAGTTTACTAGGAGTCAAGTAGAAATGCACAGTCACTCAAATTACAAGCTTAGATTTCTGTGGAAGCTCCTTCGCCCAGAGGTAGAAATTAATGGTTAGGATGGAAAAAAATCGTTGTTAGGAATTAAGAACTTGCCAAACAGCTAGGCATCAGCACCATTATTCACTGTTGTCTGCCATTGATTACATGAAGGGAAGGTGGATATCATGTACTGTACTGGCCAATATTTTCCATTCTGAAGTTAAAAATATGACAGCAGGGGAGGTGATGACACAGCATAATTATCACTAGACTATTATTCTAGAGATTTGGACAATGTTCTGGGGACCCAAGTTCAAATCCTGGTAGATCGTAGAATTTGAATTCAATAAAAATCTGGGATTAAGAATCTAGTGATGACCAGGAAACTATTGCTGATTGTCAGAAAAACCAAAATGACAAATGACAAAAATGTCCTTGAGCAATGTGGTTGACTCACAACTGCCCTCTGTGCATTTCGGGATGAGCAATAAATACTGGCTAACGATGTCCATATCCTGTAAATGGATTTAAAAAAAGCATGTGTCTTAGATGGTTTGCATTTGATAATGCCCGGGATGAGATATGTCATGCAAACCTGTGCTTTTCAGCTCATTATCTATGCAGTGAGGTATTTCACAAGTTAGGTTGATCCTATTCCCAGATCATGACACCAGGAGGCCAACATATTAGACCCAGCCAGCTTGGGAGCAGATTGTAGCATAGGTTGGCATCACTGGCCCCCTGAAAAGGGATAGCAAGGGATGCCACATAAGAGTAAGTGGTACCACCTTCATTTTACACAGGGAGGGGCATCAATCACTTTCACTCTGCCACTGCAAAAGCAACTGACAAACAGTCATAGTCTGCAAGCCTCAGCATCACATGCATGATATGCATTCAAAGGCTCACACTTGCCTCATCCTTACAAACTGCAAACCCTTCATGCCGACTGCACTGCACTGCATGATGCATTCACTGGGGCGATTCACCACTTGGCCTCATTATGCATGCTCACAATTTGCTCCTGAGGCCATACCCAACAGACTGAATCCTTTCTTTATCTCATTGAAGAACTGAAATAAACCCTTTGAAACAACTCGTCCATGCCAACTATGTTTCCTAAACTTAATTAGTCCCATTTGCCTACATTTAGCCTATATGCTTTAAACTTTTTTTTATCTATGTATCTGTCCAAATGTCTTTCAAATGTTATAATTGTACCCACCTCTACTACCTCTTCTGACAGTTTGTTCCATACATGCTGCAACGTATGTGTGAAAAAGTTACCCCTCAGGTCCCTTTTAAATGTTTCTCCTCTCACCTTAAACTTATGCTCTTTAGTTTTGGACTCATCTACCCTGGGGACAAAGACCTTGGCTATTCACCTTATCTCTGCCACACATGATTTTATAAACCACTGTAAGCCTCCTGTGCTTCAGGGAAAAAAGTCCCAGCCCATCCAGTCTCCCGTTATAGCACAAAGCCTCTACACTTGGAAATATCCTTATACATAATTTTTGTTAAAAATCAGGTTATAGTCCAATGGGTTTATTTGGAAGCACTAGCTTTCGGAGCGCTGCTCCTTCATCAGGTAGCTGTGGAGCAGGACCATAAGACATAGAATTTACAGCAAAAGATTACAGTGAAATGATATATTGAACCAACCTAAATTGTTGTTAAATCTTTCATCTTTTAGAATGGGTTGCACGTTTGGGTTCATTAATATGTAAATCCCAGAACTTCTTTTAAGTCACATTTTTGAGATAACTTAAGATTTTATAAAAAAAAGTGAGCTTTACCAAGCTTTCACATACGTAAACACACACTCTCTCACGTGCATTCACACACACACACATGCTCACTCTCGATCTCTCTCATGCAAGCACGCACATATATAAGTCTATGGGGTGAATTTGTATTTGCAGAGTTATATTTGTAGAAACTTTCTATTTTGCTCAAAAAATGCACAATCTGCAGGCAATCAATGCAGACACTCAATCCATGTAATATTTTGTAAATTCCACTTTGGAAATAGAACCAAACTGACTCAAAATTGGGATACAGAGAGGCTCTGACCTCACACCTTTAATGCATTGTCTGAGCTGAGATGTAACCTTTTTTCATAAAACCTTAAGTTATCTTGAGAATGTGACTAAAAGACTTAAAAGAGGTTCTGGAATTTACATATTAATGAACTGAAACCTGCAACCCATTCTAAAAGATGAAAGACTTAATAACAATCTAGGTTGGTTCAGTATATCATTTCAGTTACATGACACTATAATCTTTTACTACAAAATTCTGTGTCTTATGCTTTGTCCACCCCAGTCCAATACCAGCTCCATCACATTTTTTTTGTGCCCTTTCCATTTTAATAATATCATTCCTATAGCAGGGTGATACACTACTCTAAATCTGGCCTTACCAATGCCTTGTACAGCCATAATATGATGTCCTAACTCTTGTGGACAATGCCTTGACTAATGAAAGCAAGTATACCAAATGCCTTCTTCCCTACCCTGTCTGTCTATGACACCACTTTCAAGGAATTATGTACCTGAAACCTTAGGTCTCTGTGTTTGACAACAGTACCCAGGACTATACCATTAACTGTATAAATCCTGTTTAAAACTGTATAAATGCAGATACACTGCCACCACACCCCACCTTTTCCTCTGCTACATCGATGATTGTATTGGCGCTACCTCGTGCTCCCACAAGGAGGTTGAACAGTTCATCCATTTTACTAAAACCTTCCATCCTGACTCAAATTTACCTGGACCGTCTCAGACTCCTCCCTCCCCTTCCTAGACCTCTCCATTTCTGTCTTGGGCGACCGACTCAACACAGACATTTACTACAAACCGATCAACTCCTACAGCTACCTAGATTACACCTCCTCCCACCCTGCCCCCTGTAAAAACGCCATCCCATATTCCCAATTCCTCCGCCTCCGCCGCATCTGCTCCCAGGAGGACCAATTCCACTACCGAACAACTCAAATGGCCTCCTTCTTCAAAGACCACAATTTCCCCTCCGACATGGTCGACGACTCTCTCCACCGCATCTCCACCACTTCTCGCACCTCCGCCCTTGAACCCCACCCCTCCAATCGCCACCAGGACAGAACCCCACTGGTCCTCACCTTCCACCCCACCAACCTCCGGATACATCGTATCA
>NC_057714.1:120024462-120025785 GCF_004010195.1 Chiloscyllium plagiosum | reverse complement strand
CACACTTTCCTCATTCCTGAAGAAGGGCTTATGCCCGAAACGTTGATTCTCCTGTTCCTTGGATGCTGCCTGACCTGCTGCGCTTTTCCAGCAACACATTTTCAGCTCTGATCTCCAGTATCTGCAGTCCTCACTTTCTCCTACAGAATCCCCTAACACAATTGATCTCTTGGCATCTAAAACATTTATATGAATAATGAACAACAATGGACCCAGCATCAATCCTTGTGGCTCATTGCTAGTCTTAGGCCTCCACTCTGAATGACACCCTCTGTCTCCTACCGCCAAGCCAATTTTGTAATCAATTGGCTAGCTCTCCCTGGATCCCATGTGATCTAAGCTTATAACCAGTCTACAATGCAGAATCTTTTTGAAGGCTTTGCTAAAGTCCATGTCAGCAATGTCTACTGCTATGCCTTCCTCTATCTTCTTGGTCACATCTTCAAAAAAATCAATCAAGTTTGTGGGGCACGATTTCCATGCACAAAGCTGTCTGTCAGAATCACCTCCAACAATTTATCCACCACTGATATCAGGCTCGCCAGTCTCTAGTTCCCTGGCTTTTCTTTGCAGCCTTTCTTAAACAATGGCACAACATTAGCCACCCTCCAGTCTTCCAGTACCTCACCCATGGCTATCGAGGATACAAATATCTCTGCTAGGTGCCCCACAATTTCTTCCCTAGCTTTCCACAATGTCCTGGGATGCGCTTGATCAGGTCCCAGGGAACTATCTACCTTTATGCGCTTTTAAGACCTTCAGCACCTCCTCTCCTGTAATGTGGACTCTTTTCAAGACATCACTACTTATTTCCCCAAGTTCCCTAGCTTCCATGACTTTCTCAACAGTAAATACTGACACAAAATATTTGTCTGTCATTCCGCACATAGATGGCTTTGTTGACCTTCAAGAGGCCTTATTCTCTCTCTAGTCACCCTTTTGCTCTTAATACACTTATAGAATCTCTTTGACTTCTCCTTTACGCTATCTATCAAAGCTGTCTCATGTCCCCTTTCTGCCCTCCTGATTTCCCTTTTAAGTGTATTCCTACACTCCCTGTACTCCTGAAGGGATTCATTTGATTCAAGCTATCTATACCCGAAACATGCCTCTTTCTTTTTGTCTTAAAAATGTGTTGCTGGAAAAGCGCAGCAGGTCAGGCAGCATCAAAGGAGAAGGAGAATCGACGTTTCGGGCATAAGCCCTTCTTCAGGAATGAGGAGGGTGTGCCAAGCAAGCTAAGATAAAAGGTAGGGAGGAGGGACTTGGGAGAGGGGCATTGGGAATGCGATAGGTGGAAGGAGGTTAAGGTGAGGGTGATAG
>NC_057714.1:119994205-120024149 GCF_004010195.1 Chiloscyllium plagiosum | reverse complement strand
CCTCTCCGGCCTATCACCCTCACCTTAACCTCCTTCCACCAATCGCATTCCCAACGCCCCTCCCCCAAGTCCCTCCTCCCTACCTTTTATCTTAGCCTGCTTGGTACACCCTCCTAATTCCTGAAGAAGGGCTTATGCCCGAAACGTCGATTCTCCTTCTCCTTTGATGCTGCCTGACCTGCTGCGCCTTTCCAGCAACACATTTTTAAGCTCTGATCTCCAGCATCTGCAGTCCTCACTTTCTCTTCTTTCTTTTTGTCGACCAGAGCCTCAATATCTCTAGTCACTCAATGTTCCTTACCGCTACCAGCCTTTCCCTTTACACTAACAGAAACATGCTGTCCCTGAACTCTCACTATCTTGCTTTTTAAAGCCTCCAGGCATTCTGTTATCTGCAAACAGCCTCCTCTAATCAACTTTTGAAAGCTCCTGTCTCCAACATCAAAATTGACCTTGTTCCCCAGTTTTGAAATTTAAACTTGTGGACAAGGCCGATCCTTTTCAATAATTATTTTAAAACTTTTAGAATTATAGTCATTACTCCCAAATGTTCTCCGGCTAATACCTCAGTCACTTGCTCTACCTTATTTCCCCAGAGGAGATTAAGTTTTGCCTTTCACCAGTAGGGTCGCCTGCGTATTGGTTGAGAAAGTTTTCTTGAACACACTTAACAAATTCCTCCCCATCCAAGTCCTTAATACTGTAGCAGTTCCAGTCAACATTTGGAAAGTTAAAATACCCTACTTTACAACCCTATTGTTCTAACAGTTACCTGCGAAAACCCTACATATTTGCTCCTTAATTTCCTGCTGACTGTAGTGCAGCCTTAGTACAATCCCACTAAAGTGATCACCACTTTATTTCTCAGTTCCACCCATATAGCTTCACCGGACAATTCTCCAGGAATGTCCTCTCTAAGTACTGCCGTGATGTTTTCCCTCATCAAAAACATCACTTTCCTTCCTCTCTTGCCTCCTTTTCTATCATTCCTACAGCATCTGTACCCTAAAACATTGAGCTGCCTGTCCCTCCTTCAGCTATGTTTCTGTAATAACTATCATAGCACAGTTCTATGTTACTATCCATGTGCTGAGTTAATCTGCCTTACCTGTCAGGCCTTTTGCATTTAAATAAATGCATTTTAGCCATAGTTTTACCTCATTCTCTGCCATGCCCTTGTCTGCCTTGTCTATTTAACTTGTTGTCTTTGACTTCTGTACCAGACTTCTTGTCTCACGACTGCTTGGGGTTCGATCCCCTGCCAGACTGGTTCGAACCCTCCCAAGTAGCTCCAGCATATCTCCCTGCTAGGATATTGGTCCCCCTCTAGTTCAGGTGCATCACGACACTCTTGTGTAGGTCACCTCTGTGCCAGAGAGATCCCAATGATCCAAAAATCTGAATCCCTTTCCTCTATATCAGCTCCTCAGCCATGCATTGATCTATCTTCCTATTCCTGCTGTCACTAGCACATGGCACTGGGAGTAATCCAGCGACTACTACCTTGAGGTCATGCTTTTCAACTGGCTGCCTAACTCCCTATATTCACATTTAGATGAGTACAAAGGCTAACACATTGGTCTACATATCTACATAACTGCTTCACCAAGACACTGCTGCCTGAATCCATCCACACCAGCACCAACTTGGAGAAGGAAGCCTATGAACCCTTGGAGGATGCACTAACAGTCATCACAGCATGGGCTCTTGCCAACCTGCTCCAGATGTGTGCTAAAATACATCTGAATATGTTGATTAGAAAATATTTAAATGAGCCACAAGGTAATCAGCTTAACTGATTATCTTAAATTGGTCTGACAGTAGCCCTTTGGCTTTGTGTTTTGCAGGAGTTGGCCAGTTGAATACCATTCATCCTTTGCCGATTACAAACAACTGAAAGAACAATGTATTTGATTTAATCAGCCAGTCATTGAGATGCACCGCCTGTATACCTGACATCACAGCCTCACTGAAGCTCCTTCAAAACACTGATTATTTGGCAGGTAGAACTATTTTATTTGGACTGATGACAGCTTTCTGTTGGTAGATAATACTAAATATAGCCATTGATAGTAGTGGTGTGAATCAGTTTCCTTAGTCTATTGTTGAGCTTATGGAAATAAAACAAAATTGATGGAGAAACTCAGCAGATCTTGCAGCATTTGTTGGAAGAAAGCAAAGTCAATGTTTCAAGTTCAGTGACCCTTCTTCGGAATGTTAACTCTGCTTTCTCTCCACAGATGCTGCAGACCTGCTGAGTCTCTCCAACAATTTCTGTTTTTGCTTCAGATGTTCAGAGTCAACAGATTGTTTTACTTTAGTTGAGACTATTGAAATCATTTGCTTTGAAGGAGTCTGACTCCTTTACAGGTCCAAAAGTAGCAGCCTTCGGCCAATTGTGGGTTTGTGTGATACACAGTGAACAATGATCTGATTTAGACAGTCCATTTCCATCATGGGGAAGATGAGATAATTACTAATAAATTCATGGGGGACTCAGCAGATTTGTCTTGGAGAGAGATTAGAGTGGTTAGAACTACTCCAGGAATAGTTGAAGTAAATGCATTGAGGCAATTAGTTAAAAGCATGAAGGAGAAAGAAATGGAAGATTAAATCAATGAAGTTTGACAAAGATGAGTGCAAGGAGTGTTGAGCCTAAACATTAGTGTGGACTTGTTGGATCAAGTGGTCCATTTCTGTGCAATGAAATATACTCAGGGAACTGCCAGACTGCAGGCACATGCAGAAGATGTACCACTGTACTTAGCAATAAATTACATAGTGGTTAACCTACAGAGAAAGTTAAAAAGTGTGATGCTGGAAAAGCACAGCCGGCCAGGCAGCACCTGAGGAGCAGGAGAGTCGACGTTTTGAGCATTAGCTCTTCATCAGGAAGGTGGGGGAGGACCTGGGAGTCAGAATGGATGGTGGAGCAGGCAAGTTGGACAGAAGTTGGACAGGTAGTACGGTCAAGAGGGTGGTGCTGAGCTGGAGGGTTGGATCTGGGATAAGTTGGGGGGAGGGGCGATCAGGAAACTGGTGAAATCGACATTGACCCCGTGTGGTTGGAGGGTCCCAAGGCAGAAGGTGCTGTTCCTCCAGGCTAGAATTAGGCGATGGAGGAGGCCCAGGACTTGCATGTCCTTAGCGGAGTGGGAGGGGGAGTTGACGTGTTTGGCCACAGGGTGGTGGGGTTGATTGGTGCATGTGTCCCGGAGATATTCTCTGAAACGTTGCGCAAATTGCGGAATGTTTCAGATAACTCCCAGTGCTGTAGCTCCCCTCCTCCTGGGTTACATTGGTGAGAACACTTTTGGAATATTGCATGCAATTCTGGTCTCCTTCCTATCGGAAGGATATTGTGAAACCTGAAAGGGTTCAGAAAAGATTTATAAGGAAGTAGCCTAGTTGGACAATTTGAATCATAGGGAGAGGCTGAATAGGATGGGGCTGTTTTCCTTAGAGCGTTGGAGGCTGAGGGGTGACCTTATAGTGGTTTATAATATCATGAGGAGCATGGATAGGATAAATAGACAAAGTCTTTTCCTTGGGGTGTGGGAATCCAGAACTAGAGTGCATGGTTTAAGTTGAGAGGGGTAAGACATAAAAGGGACTTAAGAGACAACTTTTTCACACAGGGGGTGGTGCACATATGGAATGAGCTGCCAGAGGAAGTGATGGAGCCTGGTATAATTACAGCATTTAAAAGGCATCTTGATGGGTATATGAATAGAAATGATTTAGAGGGATATGGGCCAAGTGCTGGCAAATGGGACTAGATTAGGTTAGGGTATCTGGTTAGCATGGACAGGTTGGACCAAAGGGTCTGCTTCTCTATGATTCTATGATTCTATAACTGTTCTCATTCCATTTTCAAACACTTTGCACATAGTCTTATATGTCTTGTATTGCAAGTGTGCATCTGAATACTTCTTAAGTGTTATGAGGGGTTCTGTCTCTCCCACCCTCACAGGCAGAGAGTTTCAGATTCCCACCAGCCTCTGTGGTGAAAATGGTTTTCCTCACACCTCCTCTAAACCTCCTGCACTTTACCTTAAATCTATGCACCTCTGCTATTGATCCCTGCAGAAAGGAGAGAAGTTTCTTCCTATCTATTTTGCAACAAGATTATGCTTAACCCTAACCCTGTTTAAATAATTTTGTGCATCTCAATCATGTCCCATCCCATTCTCCTCTGCTCTAAAATAAACAAACAACCCTAGTGTATCCAATCTCCAAATATCTCAATCAATACCAAGATAGCTGCTCAAATCTACATGTGAACAGATAGCCCAATGATATCAGTCACCTGTATCAGATGCTCTGTTGCCTGCATGTATATGCATCAGCCCTTGAACATGCCCAGTCCAAATATGTGAATGAGAATGTCAGCATGAAGTTTAAATTGCACCAGGACAATTCTGTTTCTGTTTTGCAGCAATCCATAACTAATTTGACCTTCTACAAACATTGAAAACTGGAGCTTTTAAATTGGTGACATACCAAATATTAAGAAAGAAAACCTAATGTTGACCTGCTATTTTTACTTGTTTTATAGAATCAGCTTAGCAGGACTGATACACTTAATGGTAGGTCCTAGGGAGTGTTGCTGAACAAAGAGACCTAGAATGCAGGCTCATAGCTCCTTGAAAGTGGATAGTGAAGAAGGTGTTTGGCATGCTTTCCTTTATTGGTCAGGGTATTGAGTGCAGGAGTTGGGAGGTCATGTACAGGACACTGGTTTGGCCAATGTTGGAATATTGCGTACAATTCTGGTCTCCTTCCTATCGGAAAGATGTTGTGAAACCTGAAAGGGTTCAGAAATGATTTACAAGGATGTTGCCTGGATTGGAGGATTTGAACTTTCGGGAGAGGTTGAATTGGTTAGGGCTGTTTTCCCTGGAGCGAGGGAGACTGAGGGGTGATGTTATAGAGGTTTATAAAATCATGAAGGGCATGGATAGGATAAATAGACAAAGTTTTTTCCCTGGGGTGGGGGACTCCAGAACTAGAGGGCATAGGTTTAGGGTGAGAGGGGAAAGATATAAAAGAGACCCAAGGGGCAACTTTTTCACTCAGAGGGTGATACGTGTATGGAATGAGCTGCCAGAGGAAGTGGTGAAGGCTGGTACAATTGCAACATTTAAGAGGCATTTGGATGGATATATGAATAGGAAGGGTTTGGAGGGATATGGGCCGGGTGCTGGCAGGTGGGACTAGATTGGGTTGGGATATCTGGTCGGCATGGACGGGTTGGACCGAAGGATCTGTTTCCATGCTGCACATCTCTATGACTCTATGACACTATGGAATCCCTCCAGTGTGGAAACATGTCAATTAGCCCAATAAATCCACACCGACCCTCCAAAGAGTAACCCACTGCTACCCTATTACTCAACATTTACTCCTGACTAATGCACCAAACCTACACACCAGGATTCTGTGTCTCAAACAGGAATTAATTTGTGAATTGCAGCCAAGCTGTCAAAAATGCAACTGGAAATGGGAAGCTGACAACAAACTAAACAATTACAGGAATATCAAGTAATATTTTGTATAACTGGAGTGATATTTTGAATGGATTCCTTCTTTCAATTAATAGTACAAAAACACAATCACCTTTTGTAAATGTTGAATTATTGGTGGCTTCTGGAAGAACATGAATAATTGACTGATCTTTGTTACCCTTCCTTGCAAACATATGGACAATGCCAACTTTGCGACAGGCAGCTGCTGTTCTGTTGTTGTGCAACTATGTAGCACTGCGACTGTGTTTCTGCACATGTGCAGTCATTGAGTCACTTAGCGATGACATTGATAACAAACGTGGCTTTCCAAAAGAACTTATTCTACCTACCTTGAGTGCTATGTTGCTCATGGCAAAAGTTTGCAGTTGATTTTCAGACCAGTATGGTAAACCAAGAACATAGAACATTTCAGCGCAGTACAGGCCCTTCGGCCTTCAATGTTGCGCTAACCTGTGAAACCAATCTGAAGTCTAGATTAGAATGGTGCTGGAAAAGCACAGCAGTTCAAGCAGCATCCGAGGAGCAGGAAAATCGACGTTTCGGGCAAAAGCCATCTAACCTACATTATTCCATTGTCATCCATATGTTTATCCAATAACCATTTAAATGCCCTTAAAGTTGATGAGTCTACTACTGTTGCAGGCTGGGCGTTCCATGCCCCTACTATTCTGAGTAAAGAAACTACCTCTGACATCTGTCTTATATCTATCGCCCCTCAATTTAAAGCTATGTCCCCACATGCTTGCCATCACCATCCTAGGAAAAGGGCTCTCACTGTCCACCCTATGTAACCTTCTGATTATATGTCTCAATTAAGTCACCTCTCAACCTTCTCTGTAATGAAAACAGCCTCAGGTCCCTCAGCCTCTCCTCATAACACCTTCCCTCCATATTAGGCAACATCCCAGTAAATCTCTTCTGAACCCTTTCCAAAGCTTCCGCATATTTCCTATAATGTGGTGACCA
This sequence comes from Chiloscyllium plagiosum, assembly GCF_004010195.1. NCBI lineage: Eukaryota > Metazoa > Chordata > Chondrichthyes > Orectolobiformes > Hemiscylliidae > Chiloscyllium > Chiloscyllium plagiosum. Next base: position 120,017,655 of record NC_057714.1, on the reverse strand, counting down.
GAACTGTACGCAATACTCCAAATGCTGCCACACCAGACTTCTGTACAGTTGCAGCATAACTCATGGCTCCAAAACTCAATGTCTCTACCATTAAAAGCTAACACACTGTTTACCTTCTTAATAACTCTATCAACAGCAACTTTCAGGGATCTATGTACATGGACACAGAGATCTCTCTGCTCAACTATACTACCAAGAATTTTACCAGTAGCCCAGTACTCTTTACCTGTTCCTCCTACCAAAGTGAATCATCTCACACTTTTCCACATTAAACTCCATTTGCCATCTCTCAGCCCAGCTCTGCAATGTCCCTCTGTAATCTGCAACATCCTTCAGCACTATCCACAACTCCACTGACCTTAGTGTCATCTGCAAATTTACTAACCCAACCTTCAACACTCTCATCCAGGTCATTTATAAACATGACAAACAGCAGTGGCCCCAGAACAGATCCTTGTGGTACACCACTAGTAACTGAACTCCTGGATGAACATTTCCCATCAACCGCCACCTTGTGTCTTTTCTCAGCTAGCCAATTTCTGATTCAAACTGATAATTCACCCTCAATCCCACGGCTCCGTATTTTGTGCAATAGCCTACCATGGGGAACCTTATCAAACAACTTACTGAAATCCATAAACATCACATTAACTGCTTTACCCTCATCCACTTGTTTGTTCTCCTTCTCAACGAAGTCAATAGGTTTGTGAGTTACCTGCGGGAAATCACCACCTAACTCCCCAAAACATTTCCACTACCTACAAGGTACAAGTCAGAAGCGTGATGGAATACTCTCCACTTACCTGGGTTAGTGGCTCCAACAACATTCAAAAAGGTTGACACATCCAGGACAAAGCAGCACAGTTCATTGGCACCACATCCACAAACATCCATTCACTTGACCACTGACATTCAGTAGCAGCAGTATGTATTATCACAAGATGTACGCAAAGATCCTGAGACAACACCTTCTGAATCCACGGCTAATGTAGAAGGACAAGGACAAGGGCAGCAGATATATGGAGATCACAACAGGTCAGACAGCATCTATGGAGAGACAGCAAGCTGAAAGTTCTCCTCCAAACCATTCATCACCCTGACTTGGAAATATATCAAAAATTCCTTCAGTACTGCTGGGTCAAAATCCTGGAATTCCCTCCCTAATAGTATTATGGGTCTACCTACAGTTATGGACTATATCTTGCGAAGGTAGCTGCCTTCTCAAGGCCAACTTGGGATCAGCAATAAATGCTGGCCCAGCCAGCAATACCCACTTCCCATGACTGAATTTAAAAAAGGAGGTTCTCTTCTTTCTTACACATAATGCTTTTGGTCACTGCTCCAAAATATCACGTTTTTTTTTAAAGACCTTTATGAAAATAACCAATACCATCTGCCGCTATTTTAAAATCCAAACTCTAAAAATGTTATGAATAACATTTAAATCACATCCCTTTCAATACACTGTCCAAAGTCCTTCCTAACAAACCCCCCACACTATATTCAATTGCCCCTATGATTTTTTACTATTGTTGTACAAGATACTTTGGAACTGAAAGAATTAACTGACATGGTAAGAAATTCTCTACCCATTGGGATATAAAGGACTGTGTTTGGAGGATCTAACCAGAGTTGGAGAGAGATGCAGGGTTCTCCATGTGTTCTCAGAGTTTGCGCTAATGCTGGACCAATTACTATACTCTTAAACTGAGTCTGATGTCTCATAGGAAATAAAATGTATTTTAAATATAATGTAACTATCCAATAGTTACTGCTTATCAATTCTGCCTATCTTCTGGCTAAGACATCATGTGACATCCTTCTCCAATTGATATTTGTAGCTTAACTAATACCTAAAGATGAATCAGTGGCAGTGTATTCATTCATGATTCATAGCCACTCAGCTTTCTCCTTTCATGCAGGATAAAAGCTGTTTTCCTTTTGAATTTATATTCTTGAGAAATGTATTGATGAATGAAAGACAGAATGTGTCACATTTTCAGCAATACTCCACTCAGCCATGATCTTATTGAATGGTGGAGCAGGCTCAGAGGGCCAGATGGCCTACTCCTGCTCCTAGTTCTTATGTTCTATCCTGCCGAATGACTATTCATAGTATAGGAATAAATTACTGCAGATGCTGGAATCTGTACTGAAAATAACAAATGCTGGAGATCACAACAGGTCAGACAGCATCTATGGAGAGAGAGCAAGCTGACATTTTGAGTCTAGATGACTCTTCTTCAAAGCTGAAGTGGAGTGTGGAGGGGGCAGCATTTATATTGTAGTAGGGTGGGGGGGGTTGGGTGCAGGGTGCTGGTGGAGAAAAGATGTTGATAGTTTAGATTAAGTGATCTGAATGTGAGAATGGCAAAACAATGGTGTATCTAACTGCCAGATTTGAGAGCAGACAGTCCCATTGGGGTGAGGGGAGGGGAGAGAGGACATGGTGACAGAGATTGTGATAAGTAAAGTTAAAAGAAAGGAAAGAAATGGGAATTGGTTTATAATTTGAAGGTGTTGAACTCAATATTTAAGTCCAAAAGACTGTAAAGTGCCTAGTCTGAACATAAGATGTTATTCTTCCAGTTTGTGCTGTGATTCACTAGAGCACTGCAGCATGCTTAGGATGCTATTCATTGTATGTTGGTCAGCAGGCAACCAACATTATAAGAACTGATCCCTCAGCTAGCAAATACAATCAGGCCAATCTACTGACTTGAGCTGCATGCAGCCTTGACAATACTGCAGACAGACTCTAAAAGGCCCTGAACCATGTATGATTTCCCTTGCATCCACCCAACTGGCCATTACTAATTCAGCAGACAGACTTTGCAGGGCAACTTCAACTTTCTGTGACCCACCTATGGATTGAATTTGCAAGACCAATCAACCAGCAAACCCAAACTATTTTTGATTTGGAGATGCTGGTTTTGGACTGGGGTGTACAAAGTTAAAAATCACACAACACCAGGTTATTTTTGTTTTACCTGCAGGACCAAAGCCCAATCCCTGACATTACATGCATTTGACCAACACCTGACTGACCAACATCCTGCCCCCTGCCCCCCCTCCCCCACGCAACCACTCCCCTCTCACCATTCACCTAGAGTAGAAATGGATCAGTCGCTGGACTGCTTGTATCAGCACCTCCAGGCTGATTAGAGTCCATCTTTATCCCAGTAAGCATGCCCTCCCCCTTTTCTTTCATTTCATCATACTCTTCATACACGTGCAGTGTGTTTGCTACATAAACCGCACATTGCATAACCCCTCAGCACATACAGCATGCTGTGACAGTCTGGTGTAACAGTGCTGTACAATGACATCTATCCCCTTTCATACTGATGCTTCACACTTTCTATAAACACACACTTTCTAAAAATCATCCTCTCAACCACAAGCTGTCAACTTGTTTCTGCACTAACGTGCTACCTGAAAAGCTACCGCACTTGCCTGACTCTGTGTGTTAAAGTGCAGCTGAAGTCATTATCTAGTTTGGAGTGGTGGGCCAGGGACATACTCTGCCTTTGTCCCCAAGGATGCACCTACTGCAAAGGTTACTGCAAATGTGAAGATGAGGAGGTTGGAAAAGACATAAAGGAAAAGGTTGTGGAATGTGATTGTTAATGAAAGCTTGAATTAGTACAATTATGAGAAAGGGTACTTGCACAGGAAATCGAGGTGTTGATTCACTCTTCCTTAGAATCATAAAACATTTTCAGCAGAGACAGGTCACTTGGCCCATTGTGTCTGTGTCATCTGAAAAACAAGCTATGCAGCCTAACTCTATTTTCCAGCATTTAGCCTGTCACCTTACAAATCATGTCTCTATGCCTTATTTTACTTCTCAAAATGCATCACCTCACATTACTCCAAACTGAATTTCACTTGCCACTTTTCTGTCCACCTGATCCATCCACTCTTACCTTCCTGCAGTACTTTTTGTGACATCTGTAAACTTTTTGGTCATGCTCTTTACCTTTACGTCAAACTCATTAATATATACTGCATAAAGCAGAAAATATCTAGTACTGAGCTCTGTGGAAGCCCACAGGTAACAGCCTTCCAGTCACAAAATTAGCAATCAACAATAACCCTTTGTTTCCTGCCTCAGTCAGTTTGTCAGCAGCTTGCTTCATCCTTCTGGATCCCAGCTACCAGTCTGCCAGTGGGATCTTGTCAAAAGCCTTACTAAAATCCATGTAGAACACACAATTGCACTGCCAACATCAATCCTCCTTATGATTTCCTCAAAAAATTCAATTAAGTTATTCCTTTATCCAATCCATGCTGACTATTCTTTATTAATCCATGCCTTTCTAAGTGACTTTATCCTGTCTCTCAGAATTGTTTCCAATAATCAGCGCATTACTGAATTTGGCCTGACTAGCCTGTAATTATTTGATCTATCCCTTGTTCTCTTCCCAAACAAAAAAATAACATCAGCAGACCACAATCTGTCAACACCAGGTCCCCATTCAGTGAAGGTTGGAAAATGATAGTTACACCTTCTGCTATTTTCTTTCTTGTTTTAGTAACCTGGGATTCGGCCTTTGTGATTTGTTGAATTTCAAGGATGCCACTCCCATGAATACTTCTTCTTTTCCCACTTGTATTATATCCAATTCTTTACACTCCTCCTTACTTTCAATATCTGCATTGTCCTCATTTTTATGAAGACAGATGCAAGATTTCTTAAGAACCATACCAACAAATTATCATTTTAGTCTTTATTGGCCCTGCTCTTGTTATGGATCAGTGGTGCTGGAAGAGCACAGCAATTCAGGCAGCATCCGAGGACAGGCAAAATCGACGTTTCGGGCAAAAGCCCTTCTGATTTTGCCTGTCCTCGGATGCTGCATGAATTGCTGTGCTCTTCCAGCACCACTGATCCAGAATCTGGTTTCCAGCATCTGCAGTCATTGTTTTTATCCTGCTCTTGTTATACTTATTCCTTTACGCTTAATGTATTGATACAACATATTTAGGTTCAACTTAATTTTGCTTGCCAATATTCTTTGATGCTGATTTTGCTTTCCAAATTTTCTTTTGATTTCACCCCTCCTTTTTATACCTCTGTCAGCTTTCTGTACTACCTTTCCTACCTTATCTTACCCTGTGTGCTTCTTGACATGTCAGGGATTCAGGAGTTGGCTGTCGCATCCATTTTCTTTGTGAAAAACGTTTACCACTTTTTCTCAATTCATATACCTGGAAAAGTCTTTTAGAGTTGCTTTTACAGTAGTTACATGTTTCTTCCGATATTTGGATTCATGTCTTCTTGATGTTAGTCCAGGCCTTTAGATTACTAATTCAGTAACATAAACACAATGCTACCATACCAACTTTTGCTGTACTTATCCTGGGAGTGTTTGATAGAGCAGCACAAGAGGAGCTTTTATCAAACCCATGCATTATCTGCTCAAGTGGTTTTTAATGGAACAGTGTAAAAGAGATTAACTCAATATCTAAATTTTGATGTATCTATGCTGAGTGATTTTGTTGGATGTTGCACATCATTGTAATATAATTAATTTGGCAGGTGTACTTGCACACTTCAGGGTGGTGCAGGTCTTCAGTATGCCTGCAGGACTGGGAGGGATGTTCAAATTACAGTACTGGCCCCAAATCAGCATATCTAGCAGCATTGCTAGTCAGTGCAGCATTGTACAATACAATGCCTGTGTGTGCGACAGATGACTGCCATGTAAAATGACGAACAGAAAAGCAATTGTTTGCTATTTAGTGGAGTCACTGTAGAAATGAAAGAGTTGTTGGCAAAGGATTCATCTTGGTGAATCTTTCAATCCGTCTTTTTCACAAACAATTGCTCTAAAAATACTTTTCAAGAAAATCCTCCAGGGCAGTATCAAAAGATTACAGTCTACTCATGCAAATAACAGATAATGTGATTGATCCAAGTTCCCATTAGACAAATTCTCTTTCTATATGGATTGCTAGGAAGATCAATAAAATCACCTTTCATTCTTAACTTCAATATAGAAACACAGAAGATAGGAGTAGGCCCCTCAAGCCTGCTCCACCATTCAATATGATCATGGCTGATCATCAAGCTCAATATCCCAATCCTGCCTACTGCCACATCTCTTGGTCCTTTTAGCCAAAGAGATATAACTACCTTTGAGGTTTTGGCTTCATCCACTTTCAATGATAATGAATCCACAGGCTCACCACACTTGGAGTGAAGGAATTCCTCCTCATCTCGGTCATAAAGGTTTACTTGTTCTTATCCTTAAACTATGACCCCTGGTTCTGGACTACCTCACTTTTGGGAACATCTTTCCTGTATCTAAACTGTCTAGACCTGTTAGAATTTTATAGATTTCTATGAGATATCCCCCTCATTCTTGTAATCTCCATGGACATAGTCCTAACTGTTCCAGTTTCTCCTCATACATCGGGCCTGCCATCCCAGGAGTCAATCTGGTAAATGTTTGTTGCACTTCTCCATAGCCAGAACATCTTTCCTCAGATAAGGAGACCAAAAATAGCACCCAATATTCCAGGTATTGTCACACCAGGACCATGAATAATTGCAGCAAAATATCCCTGCTTCTGTATTAAATTTCTATCGCAGTGAAGGCCAACGTACTATTTGCCCTCTTCACTCCTGTTGCACCTCCATGCTTACTTCCAACAACTGATGTACAAGGAAACCCAGGTTTTGTTGTACCTCCCCTTTCCCAATCTATTGCCTTTCAGATAATGATTCCTGATTTTCCAACCAAAGAGCATAGTGTCACATTTACCCGTGTTATACTTCATCTGCCATACATTTGCCCACATATCCAAATCACAATGAAGGACCTCTGCGTCCTCCTGGCAGTTCAACCTCCCATCCAGCTTTGTGATGTCTGGTAACTTGGAGATATTACATTTAGTTTCCAGATCAAAATCATTAATATATATCGTGAATAGCTGGGGTCCAAGCACTGATCTCTATGGTACCTCACTATTCACTGGCTGTCACTTGAAAAAATTACCCATTATTCCTTACTCTGTTTCCAGTATATCTATCCATGTAAGAAAACTAACAACAATCCCATGTGCTTTAATTTTAGATGCTAATCTCTTACGTGGGACTTTATCAAAAGCCTTCTGAAAGTCCATGTAGACTATATCCACTGACTCCCCTTTATCTGCTGGATGCAATTTCCTTAAGTTTCAGGAGATTTGTAAGTCATGATTTCCCTTTCGTAAGTCCATGCTGACTCTGACCAATCCTGTCATTGTTTACCCTGTGCTCAGCTATTAAATCTTTTATAACAGACTCTAGCATTTTCCCCACTACTGATGTCAGACTAACTGGTCTATAATTTCCTGTTATCCAGCTACCTCCTTTTTTAAATAGTGGGGTTCCACTAGCTACTCTCCAATCCATAGGAACTATTTCAGAGTATATAGAATCTTGAAAGATGACCATCAATTCATCCAATATTTCTAGAGCCACTTCTGTAAGAGTTCAGGAATTCAGTGCCCTGGGAACTTATTGGTCTTTAATCCCATGAATTTCCACAATGCTGTTTCCCTACTTATATTGTTTTCCTTTGCTTCCTCCCTTTCATTAGACAACTTGTTCCCCAAGTTTTTGGCATGTTATTTATGAAGATAGAACAAATATGTGTATTTAATGGTCTGCCATCTCTTTTACCCCCATTATAAATTCTCCTGTGTCATATAGTTACCAATTTTCTTCTCTTCACATACCAATTGAGAAGTTCAGAATCTTAGGGAGTCATAGAGTCATACAGCACAGAAACAGACTATTCGGCACAACTTGTCCATGCCAACCAGGTTTCTGAAACTGAACTAGTCCCATTCTCTGAGTTTGACCCATATCCTTCTATCTATATATCTATCCAAATGTCTCTTAAATGTTGTAATTGAACCCTCCTCTACAACTTCCTCTGACAGCTCGTTCCATATACACACCTTCTGTGTGAAAAAGCTGTTCCTCAGGTTCCCTCATCTTAAATCTATGCCCTCTAGTTTTGGACACCCCTCCTTTGGGGAAAAGATCTTGGCTATTAACCTTAATCACGCCCCTCATGATTCTGTAAACTTTCAGCCTCCTATTCTCCAGGAAAAAGTCCCTATCCATCCTCTCCAGTCTCAGTAACATCCTTGTAAATCTTTCTTGCACTCTTTTCAGTTTAATAACAGCCTTCTTATAGCAGGGCGATCAGAATTGTATGCAGTACTCCAAATGGGGCCTTACCAATGTCTTGTACAGCTGTCACATCACATACCAACTTCTGTACACAATGGTCTGAATCATGAAGGCAAGTGTGTCAAATGCCCTCTTCACTACCCTAGGTGAAAGTGGGTACTACAGATGCTGGAGATTAGAATCAAGATTAGAGTAGAGCTGGAAAAGCACAGCAAGTCAGGCAGCATCTGAGGAGTAGGAAGATCGATGTTTCAGACAAAAGCCCTTCATCAGGATGTAGAATTTCCTGATGAAGGGTTTTTGCCCAAAACATTGATGTTCCTGCTCCTCGGATGCTGCCTGACCTGCTGTGCTTTTCCAGCACTACTCTAATCTTGACTCTTGACTACCATGTCTACCTGTGATACCACTTTCAAGGAACTATATACCTCCTCCTCTATGTCCCTCTGTTTGACAACCCTCCCCAGGGACTTACCATTAGCAAAGTAAATCCTGCCCTGGTTTGTCTTACCAAAATGCAATATCTTACATTTATCTGAATTAAACTCCATCTGCCATTCCTCGGCCCACTGACCCAGTTGATCAAAAACCTGTTGTATTCTTGGATAACTTTCTTCACTGTCCACTATACCATCAATTATTGTGCCATCTGCAAACTTTCTAACCATGCCTCCTATTTTCTCATTCAAATCATTTATGTGAATGATAAACAACAGTGGACCCAACACCGACCCTTGCGGCACAGCGCTGGTCACAGTGGTCACAGGCATCCAGTATGAATAACCCACTAACACCACCCTCTGTCTCCTACCAATTTTGTATCCAATTGACTCACTGTCCCTGGATCCTGTGTGATCTAACCTTACTAGCCAGTCTAATGTGCGGAATCTTGTTGAAGGCCTTGCTAAAGTCCACATAGATAACGTCCACCACTCTGCCTTCATCTATTTTCTCGGTCACCTCTTTAAAAAGCTCAATCAAATTTGTGAGACATGATTTTCCATGCACAATGCTATGCTGAGTATCACTAATCAAACGCATGTAGATCCTGTCTGTCAGAATTGCCTCCAACAATTTACCCACTACTGACATTAGGCTTATCCATCCCTGGCTTTTCCTTGCCACCTTTCTTAAATAATGGAATGAAACTAACCACCCTCTAGTCTTCCAGTACTTCACTTGTGGCTGTCAATGTTACAAATATCTCCGCTAGGCTCCCTGCAATTTCTTCCTTAGCTTCCCACAATGTCTTGAGATACACTTGTTCGGGTCCCAGGGATTTATCTACCTTGATATTTTAAGATTTCCAGCACCTCCTCCTCTGTAATGTGGATTCTTTTCAAGGCGTCACTCTTCTTTTACCCTAGTTCTCTAGCTTCCATGACTTCCTTCACAGTAAGTACTGATGCGAAATATTTGATTAGGATCATATCCATCTCCTGTGGTTCCACACGTAGATGGTCTTGTTGATCTTTAAGGAGCCCAATTCTATCCCTGGATATTCATGGTTCCTAACATCCTATGTTCTGCTTTCATGACCATATCCCTATTCTTACCCATGTCTTTGGTATGTCACTGGCTGTTCACTCTCCCACTGTAGAATGTCCTGGAGCTGCTCCAAGAAGTTAAGCAGATACTTGACAATGCTCAGCAAAAATGTATTCTGGTCAAAAAGAAGGATTCAGTGAGAAAGATGAGCTACTCATGGATAACAAAGGAGGACAAGGAGAGTATCCAATCAAAAGCTAAGGCATGAAAAATAGTGGTAGGCCAGAGCGTTTGGAATTTGTTTGACTAAAACGCTGGTAAAGAATGCAAACATTTACTATGAAAGCAAATTGGCAAGAAATATAAAAACAAACAGAGCTTCTTCAAGCATGTAACAAAAACATGGAAATAGCTTATGAAAGTGGTGGACCCTTGGAGAATACAATTGTCAAATTAATAATGAGGAACAGGGAAATAGCAGATAATTTAAATTGATACTTTGCATCAGTCTTCATGGTGAAAGACACAATAAATGGCCCAAAAATAACAGGTAAGCAAGGTGATGTGGGGAGATTATGTTGGAACTGTGTAAAACCTTGGCTAGGCCACACCTAGAGTATTGTGTGCAACTTTGGAATCCACATTATAGGAGGGACATGATTGCACTGGAGAGGGGGCAGAGGAGATTTACTAGGATGTTGTCAGGGCTGGAGAGCTGTAGTTATGAAGAGAGATTGGAAAGATCTGGAATTATTTTCCTTGGAAAGAGGAGATTGATAGGGAACATGATTGAGATATCTAAAATTATGAGGGGCATAGAAAGGAATGTATGTTACCCCTTGGTGGAGGTATTCATGACCAGGTTGCATAGATTTAAGGTAAGGGGCAGACAATTTAGAGGGGATCTTAGAAGAATTTTCATCACCCAGAGGATGGTGGGAATTTGGAACTCACTGCCTGTCAGGGTGATAGAGGTGGAAACCCTCATAACATTCAAGAAGTATTTAGATGTGCACTTGCAATGCCAATGTGTACAAGGCTATGGGCCAAGTGCAGGAAAATAGGAATAGAATAGGTGGGTGGTTGCTTTTGACTGGTGCAGATTTAATGGGTCAAAGAGCCTTTTTCTGTGCAGTAGACCTCTGGCTCTATGATCCTATGACAGGAGAAACAAACTAATTGGACTAGAGGCAACAAGTCGCCAGATCTAATGGTCTGCATCAAAGTGTTTTACAGGAAGTGGCTGAGAAGATAATGGCAGCAACAGTCAAAATATTCAGAATTCACTGTATTTTAAGATGGCTCCAGTGACTATAAGACCATAAAATATAGGAGCAGAATTAGGCCATTTGACCCATTGAGTCTGCCCTGCCATTCAAAACAGATTCTCCTGCCTTCTCCCTCTAACCATTGATCCCCTTACTAATCAAGAACTTATCCATCCCTGTCTTAAATATACTCAATAACTTAGCCTCTACAGCCCTCTGCAGCAATGAGTTCTGAGAGTCGCCACCCTCTGGCTGAGGAAAATCCTTCTCATTTGTGTTCTAAAGGGTTGTCCCTTCACTCTGAGGCTGTGCCATCAGGTCCTGGTCTCTTCTACAATTGGAAACATCTTCCCCACAACCATTCTATCCAGGTCTCTCAGTATTCTGTAAGTTACAGTTAGATTCCACTCCCCTCATCCTTTTAACTCCATTAAGTAGTCCTCAACCGCTTTTCACATGACAAGGCCTTCATCACTGAGATCATTCTTGTGAATGTCCTTTAGATCTCCTCCAATAGTAGCATGTTGTTCCTTAGGTATGGAGCAGTAGATTAAAAAACTGCTAATGAGGCCTTCTGTTTAAGAAGAAATGCAGACAGAAAGCAGAAACTATAGGCTACTTAACTTCACATCTGTTGTTGGGCAAGTGTTAAGATTATGAAAAGAATAATAGGATGTTTGGAAAAGTTTACTGCAAACGAACAGAGTTAACATGGTTCTGTGAAAAAGAAATAATGATTAACAAATTTGCTAGAGTTCTTAGACAATAAAACCATAAGACGGGAGATCATAACAAGGCCATCCAGCCTATTTCATCCACTCCACCATTCATTGAGATCATGGCTGATCTGATATTCCACTTTTATGCCTTATCCTCACATCCTTTGATTTCCTAAATGATTAGAAATCTGTCTATTGCAGCCCTCTAAGAATCATATATGTTTCAGTAAGGTTTCCTCTCATTGTTCAAAACTTCAATGATTACAACCCGTAAGCCTAACATCTGTGGTGGGTAAATTACTTGAGAAGATTCTGAGATAAGATATACATGCGTTTGGAAAGACAGGGTTTGATTAGAAATAGTCAGCATGACTTTTTGCATGAGAGATTATGCCTCACAAATTTGTTCGAGTTCTTTGAAGTGACCAGGAAGGTTGACAAGGGTAGGGCAGCAGATGTAGTCTATATGGATTTCAGTAAGGTCTTTTGATAAGGTTCCACATGGTAGACTGCTCTGGAAGGTTAGATAGCATGGAATCCAGGGGGAGCTGGCAAATTGGATGCATAATTGGCTTGATGGTAGGAAGCAGAAGGTAATAGTGGAAGGATGCTTGTCAGACTGGAGGCCTGTGGCTAGTGGAGAGCCTCAGGGGTCGGTGCTGGACCCATTGCTGTTTGTTATCTATATCAATGATTTGGATGAGAATGTACAGGGCATGATTAGTAAGTTTGAAAATGACACTAAAATAGGCGGTATCGTGGACAGTGAAGAAGATTATCAGAAATCAGCAGGACCCCGATCAGCTGGGGAAGTGGGCTGAAAAATGGCAAATGGAGTTTAATATAGATAAGTGTGAAGTCTTGCCTTTTGGAAAGCCAAATCAAGGTAGGAATTTCATGGTGAATGATAGGGCCTTAAAGATTGTAGTGGAACAGAGGGACCTTGGAGTTCAGATGTACGGTTTTCTGAAAGTGGTAGATAGGGCAGTGAAGAAGGCTTTTGGCACACTAGCCTTCATCAGTCAGGTTACTGAGTACAGAACTTGCAAAGTTATGTTGCAATTGTGCAGGACATTGGTGAGACCACACTTGGAGTGTTGTGTTCAATTTTGGTTTTCAGTTTTCATAGGAAGGATGTTATTAAACTGGAAAGTGTGCAGAGGAAATTTACAAAGGTATTGCCAGATCTCAATGGTCTGAGTATAGGGAGAGGTTAGACAAGCTAGGACTTCTTTTTTTCAAGCATAGGAGACTGAGGGGTGATCTTATAGAAGTGTATAAGCTCACGAGAGGCATGGATAGCGTGAAAGTACTTAGTCTTTTTCCAGGGTTTGGGAATCAAGGACTAGAGGGCATCAGTTTAAGATTAGAGGGGAAAGAATAAAAGGAAACCTGACAGGAATCTTTTTTCCACAGAGGGTGGTATGCATATGGAATGAGCTGCCAGTGGAAGTGCTTGTTGCAGGTACACTAACAACATTTAAAAAGCATTTAGACAAATACATGGATAGGAAAGACTTAGAAGGAGTTGGGCCAACTGCAGGGAAATGGGGTTAGCATTGATGGACAGCATGGACCAGTTTGGGCCAAAAGGCCCGTCTCCATTTTGTATGACTCTATGACTCTACAACCAAACCTACTCAACCTCACTTACAAATCCCATCCATACCTTGGGACCAAGCTAGTGAACCTTCTCTGGACCGCCCCCAATACCCATATATGTTTCCTTAGATAAGGGGACCAAAACCATTCACAGTGTTCCAGCTATGATCTGACTAGTGCCTTGTATCTGCAAACTTGATGATAGTATATTCACTCTTCTCATTCATAGTACATAGATAGAACATGGAACAGAACAGCACAGGAACAGGTCCCCTAGCCCATCATATCAGCTTGGGCTCGAACTCACAACTTCAATGTGGACTCCACCTCCTGAGCTTGGTGTGGATTTGAACTCCTGGCCTCAGCGTGGACTTGACTCTAACTGAATTCAGTAAGCTTTATTGTCACATGTACTCAAATGAGTAAAGTGAAAAGTTTACAACTGCTGCTATCTTGGGTCCAAAAGTGCCTAGGTACAGATACTTCAGATCAAGTTCTTAGGAAATCGAAGAAATAAAGAGTCCGGCATTTTAGGTCATAGAAATAAATTAGAAAAATAAAGAAGTAAACAGTTCAGAATATCAGTCTCTCTAACCCAGTCTGTGCTGGCACCTACCCTCAAGGGAGACCTCCACCGTTTTGCTGTCACCTGCAAAGGACCCAACATATATGAATCGTCCCACTTAAGGAGTCATCTCTTCGCCACTAGGCCTACTTCACTGACACTGCTGAACCCACACTGACCCTGGAACCTGGAGTACTAGGCTCCGCTGCCAGAGCAGGCTGCTGCCGGGCCACATATCTCGCTTCAGCTGCAGATGTCACCTCAACAATGCCGACATCTTGAAGAATCCACTGCCACTGGCCCCACTGTCCACAATCAATGAAGGAGCTTTGCTGCTGCCACTGCCCTGAATGCTGGGAGAATGACCCCATTGCTGCTGCCACTGGCCCTGAACTCCAGGAGAATGACCCCATTGCTGTTGCCACTGGCCCTGAACTCCAGGAGAATGACCCCATTGCTGCTGCCACTGGCCCTGAATGCTGGGAGAATGACCCCATTGCTGCTGCCACTGCCCTGAATGCTGGGAGAATGACCCCATTGCTGTTGTCACTGGCCCTGAATGCTGGGAGAATGACCCCATTGCTGCTGCCACTGGCTCTGAATGCTGGGAGAATGACCCCATTGCTGCTGCTACTGGCCCTGAATGCAGGGAGAATGACCCCATTGCTGCTGCCACTGCCCTGAACGCTGGGAGAATGACCCCATTGCTGCTGCCACTGCCCTGAATGCTGGGAGAATGACCCCATTGCTGCTGCTACTATCCCTGAATGCTGGGAGAATGACCCCATTTCTGCTGCCACTGGCCCTGAATCTGGGAGAATGACCCCATTGCTGCTGCCACGGGCCCTGAACGCTGGGAGAATGACCCCATTGCTGCTGCCACTGGCCCTGAACGCTGGGAGAATGACCCCATTGCTGCTGCCACTGGCCCTGAATGCAGGGAGAATGACCCCATTGCTGTTGCCACTGGTTCTGAATGCTGGGAGAATGACCCCATTGCTGCTGCCACTGGCTCTGAACGCTGGGAGAATGATGCTGCTGCTATCGGTCCCGAATGGCAGGTTAACACACTCATCTGCCACCAGCCTCCTATCCCCAGGAGAAGCCATGTTTCGCCCACTCCACACATGGCCCGCTCTTACTGCTGTGCCAGTTCTGCCAGCCAATCAACCACAGAAAATAAGGAAAAATGGACCAAACGAAATAAAGTGAGATAAAAGAGCAGATGCAAAAGTAAAACAAAGCAAGAAAGCAGATTGGAGAGGATGAGCTCTGGTCAAGAGCCCGCATGCAGCCTTATTACTCCGCTGCCAGCTTGCACTGGAAATACATGCCATCCATACAGCCCTGATCACCTATGAATCATGTGCCTTGGAGGCATTATTCCAGCTTCAGTGAGGACTCGGACCCCCGGCCTCAGTGAGGACTCGGAATCTCAGCCTCAGTGAGGACCCGGACCTGAACACCCGGCCTCAGTGAGGACTCAGACCCGATCACCCAGCCTCAGTGAGGACCCGGACCCGGACACCAACACCCGGCCTCAGTGAGGACCCAGACACCAACACCCGGCCTCAGTGAGGACGCGGACCCGGACACCCGCCTCAGTGAGGACCCGGACACCAACACCCGGCCTCAGTGAGGACTCAGACCTGAACACCCGGCCTCAGTGAGGACCCGGACCCGCACACCCAGTCTCAGTGAGGACTCAGACCTGAACACCTGGCCTCAGTGAGGATCCGGACCCGGACACCCGGCCTCAGTGAGGACCCGGACCCGGACACCCGGCCTCAGTGAGGACTCAGACCCGGACACCCGGCCTCAGTGAGGACTCAGACCTGAACACCCGGCCTCAGTGAGGATCCGGACCCGAGCACCCGGCCTCAGTGAGGACCCGAACCCGAACACCCGGCCTCAGTGAGGACCCGGACCCGAACACCCGGCCTCAGTGAGGACTCAGACCTGAACACCCAGCCTCGGTGAGGACCCGGACCCGAACACCCAGTCTCAGTGAGGACCCGGACACCAACATCCGGTCTCAGTGAGGACTCAGACCTGAACACCCGGCCTCGGTGAGGACCCGGACCCGAACACCCAGTCTCAGTGAGGACTCAGACCTGAACACCTGGCCTCAGTGAGGACCCAGATCCAAACTTCCGGCTTCAGTGAGGACCCGCACCTGAACTTCCAGCCCCACAGTGAGGACCCGGACCTCCCACCCTCAATGAGGACTTGAACCCCTGGCCTCAGCGAGGACTTGGACCCCGGCCTCATCGAGGACCCAACACCTGGCCTCAGCAAGGACTCGGACACCCTCAGCTTCAGTGAGGATATGGACTCACCCAGCCTCCGTGAAGATTCGGACCTCCCAGCCTCAGTGAGGACTTGGATCCCCAGCCTTAGCAAGGACCCGGACCTGACCCCCCCCAGCCTCAGTGAGGACCCGGACACAACCCCTCGGCTTCAGTGAGGACTCAAACCCCCAGCCTCAGCGAGGATTTGGACCCAACTTCCCAACCTCAGCGATGACCCAGACCTCCCCGACGTCAGCAAGGACCCGAACCCCACCGGCCTCCAGTGAGGGCTCAACCTCCCGGCCTCAGTGAGAACTCGGACTCAGGGCCTCAGTGAGGATTCGGAACCCCTGCAGTGTGTTTGCTGCATTAGCTGCTGGCACATGCTGCATCTGTGTGATTGATTTAGAACAGTTGCCTGACAGTCCAGCACCTTGACTGCTGACAACAAAGATAATCTACTAGGAGAAAGTGAGGACTGCCCCTCGAATTGCTACATGGGAACCCCAACCCCTCAAATCACAACAAGGAATCTTCTACAGCTACACTAGCACAACTCCCCACCTTTTCCTCCACCATATCGATGACTGTATCAACGCCACCCCATGCGCCTACTTGTCCATCTCCATTCCCACCTATCCGATCCACCCTCCTCACCGATTTATCACTATCACCCCCCAACTTCATCTACCTATTGCATTCCCAGCTATCTTCTCCCCCAACACCACACCCCTCCCATTTACCTCTCAGCCCACCCTCCCACCCCCATTCTTCTCGGATGCTGCCTGTGCTTTTCCAGCACCACACTTTTTAACAAAGATAATCTGCCAGATTATGTCTGCACCGGACAAAGGAGGGAATTTAAATTGTGCAGTCAGAGAATGTAGGTGAGGTCTTTAATGAGTACGTTACATTGGTAAGTTTAGAGAGAGGTTTGTTGATACTCTAAGGCATGTCGATATTAAGAAGGAGAGGTGATGGGTGTTTTGAAAAACATTAGGGTAGCTAAGTCCCAGGGCCTGATGGGATCTATCACAAGGTACTGAAGGTGGCAGAGGAGGAGATTGCTGACAGAGATCTTTGTATCCTTTTTAACCACAAACAAGGTCCCAGACACTGGAGATTAGCCTCAAAACAAACAACAGAATAATCACCTTTGAAACCCATCTAGAAGGATAAAGGCAACAGATACATGGGACACCACCACCTTCAAGTTCCCCTCCAAACCAATCACCATCCTGACCTGGAAATACATCGTTGTTCCTTCACTGTCACGGAGTTAAAATCCTGGAATTCCCTCCCTAATGGCATAGTGTGAAAACCTACAGCAGGTGGACTGCATTAGTTCAAGAAAGCAGCTCACCACAACCTTCTCAAGGGGCAATTAGGACGGGCAATAAATGCTGGCAGTCAACGATGCCCACACGTGACAAGTGAATAAAACAAAAATCTACAAGGCTGAGATCCTCATAGATAGCATATATAATGACGTGGTCACATCATGGGTAAAGAATGCATGGGCAGAAAGCAAATTGGTGGCAACAAAAGTGGGCAACATGGAAGAGAAGGCATACAGCACACTTGTCTTCATCAGTCAGGACATTGAGTATAAAAGTTAACAAATCGTGCTGCAACTCTATAGGAGTTTGATCAGGCCACATTTGAAGTACTGTGTACATTTCTGGTTGCTGCATTAGATGAAGGATGTAGAAGATTTGGAGAGGGCACAGAAGAGGTTTACCAGGATGTTACCTGGATTAGAGTGTATTATCTATAGGAGAGGTAGGACAAACTTGGATTGTTTTCACAGTGAGAAGCTGAATAGGTTGGCATTGTTTTCCCTGGAGTACGGAGGCTGAGGGGTGACCTTATACAGGTTTATAAAATCATGAGGGGCATTGGTAGGATAAGTAGATGAGGTATTTTCCCTGGAGTAGGGGAGTCCAGAACAAGAGGCCATAGGTTTAGGGTGAGAGGGGAAAGAGATAAAAGGGACCTAAGGGGCAAATTTTTCACACTGGTGCTAGGTATGTGGAATGAGCTGCTAGAGGAAATGGTGGAGGCTGGTTCAATTACAGCATTTAAAATGTGTCTAGATGGGGTATATGGATAAGAAAGATTTAGAAGGATATGTGCCAAGTGCTGGCAAATGGGACTAGTTTGGGTTGGAATATCTGGTCGGCGTGGACGAGTTGGACTGAAAGATCTGTTTACGTGCTGTACATCTCAATCACTCTAAACAGTTTGGGAAGATAGTACTGTGAAACTTTAAGTTCTGTCTGAAGCAACAAAGTGCATAAAAGCATTAGTAAACCTGCAATTATCATTTCTGACTTCTTCCCATAAGCAAGATTACTTTGTGTCTTCATGTTTCTCACATGTTGTTGTCAAATTTGTGTAGTTGTCTCTTTGCTTTCTCAATGCTTTTCCCAGTTTGTGTACAGGCAATTCCACTTAATCATGCACCACCTCAGTTGACCCTGGCTCATTTCACTAACTCTGCAAATGTCTATTGCACTTGCTAATGTAAGTATTGGCTCTCTGAGTAATCTGCTTCTGACTTGTTCATTTGTGATACTATACACAGTTTTGTCCTGTGTCAGTGAATTGGTAAGTTGCTGAAACTCATAGGCCTTGCATTATTTTTCAGGTCAGTCAGATACCTATTGTTTCCAACTGCCCTTGCAGTCTAATGAGAAACATGTATCTTAAATAAATCAGGTTTTTCTCTTGACTCACAGTGTTCATAAAATCTCTATTATCAATACATCCAAGTTATCCACACTGCCATCAAAGTCAAAGCTATTGAAACCTTGATAGCTTTATCGCTGGCAACATGGAGGAACATAAAACACTTCACCCTTTTCGGTTTTACTGAAATGCCTTTTGCAATGAGGGAAAACTGGTGGGCGGCCTCAGTTTTTCCATCTCCCTTTTTGTTAGTCACTTCTGATGCCATGTGGTGACATTCGGGAGAGGAGGCATAGCCTGCAGCAGGATGAGGTAATAACATTTAGGTGTACAGAGAGAGGGAGAGAGAGCTGAACAACCCGTTTTTGGAATGAGTAGATTTGCACCAGAGTGAGTTTGAGTTGAGCAGCTGGCAAGGGATTTGCATGTTTATATGGAAAGATCGGGGTTCAACGTATGGACAGATGCAATGTATGAGAAAAGAAGCACTTTTTAAGCACTCGGTACGCATTTAGAAAAGTAGGCAAAAGTAAGGAATGCAGATGCTGGAAACCAGAGTTTAGATCAGAGTGGTGCTGGAAAAGCACAGCAGGTCAGGCAGCGTCCGAGGAGCAGGAAAATCAACGTTTCGGGCAAAAGCCCTTCTTACCCCACACATTTAGAAAAGTTGAGCAGTATAGTGCAAACTATCAAAGAAAAACCGAGTGCAGGCACAGGAATAAACGCTTGAGCTATTTTAGCAAATTAACTGTTGTTAGGTTTGTGAATGAGGCGTGTGCTGACAGAAGCCCCCTGGTCCTCACCTTTCACCTCACCAACCACTGGATACATCGCATTATCCTCTGCTATTTCTGCCACCGACAAACAGATCCCGCCACCAGGGATATATTTCCCTCCCCACCCCTATCTGCATGCAGTAAAGACCATTCCCTCTGCAACTCCCTCGTTAAAGTCGGCTCGTTAGGTTCACACCCCCCCCCCCCCCCCCAACCACACGAACCTGGCCTCCACTCCCATCACCTTCCCCAGCCAATGCAAGAAGCGCAAAACCTGGGCCCACACCTCCCCCCTACTTACCTCAGTCCAAGGCCCCAAAGGATCCTTCCATATCCATCAGAGACTTCCACACACGTCATCTACTGTGTCCATTGTTTTTGATGTAGTCTCTTCTACATTGGGGAGACAGAACGCCAGCTTGCAGAACTTTTCAAAGAACATCTCCAGAACACCCGCAAAAAACCCCAATACCCTATAGCCGAACAATTTAACTCCCCTCCCACTCCACCAAGGACATGCAAGTCTTGGGCCTCTTCCAACACCAAACCCTTAGTACCTGACACCTGGAGGAAAAATGCCTCATCTTCCACGTTGGGACCCTCCAACCATACAGGATCAATGTGGATTTCACCAGTTTCCTCATTTCCCCTCCCTCGACCTTATCCCAGATCCAAACTTCCAACTTGGCACTGCCCTCTTGACCCGTCCTAACTGTCCATCTTTCTTCCTATCTATCTGGTCCACCCTCCTCTCCGACCTATCACCTTCACCCCCATCTACCTATCACATTCTCAACTACCTTCTCACCAACCCCTTTCCCTCCCACTTATCTCTCAACCCCCTTGGGTCACAAGCCTCATTCCTGATAAAGGGTTAATGCCCGAAACGTTGATTCTCCTTCTCGGATGTCGCCTGACTGGCTGTGCTTTTCCAGCCCCAAACTCTTTGACTACTACAATATTGAGTCAATGCATGGGGTATATGGAGCAAGCCCTATTCCACCTCCCTGATCCAAAATCAATTTATTGTGTGGTCTCCAGATGAAGGACATATCTGATATTAAACTGATAAGAACAGATTCCTTGTTTAATTGCAAAAATATACATTATTCATAAAAATGATTACGATGTACATTCACATATACTAAAGCTGTTTGATGCAGTCTTTGTCTTAAAGTCATAGAGATGTACAGCATGGAAACAGACCCTTTGGTCCAACTTGTCCATGCCGACCAGGTATACCAACCTAATCTAGACCCATTTGCCAGCACTTGGCCCTTATCCCTCTAAATCTTTCCTATTCATATACCCAGCCAGATGCCTTTTAAATAATGTAATTGTACCAGCCTCCACCACTTCCTCTGGCAGCTCATTCCACACACACCACCCTCTGTGTGAAAAGGTTTCCCCTTAGGTCCCTTTTATGTCTTTTCCCCTCTCAGCCTAAACCTATGCCCTCTAGTTCTGGACTCCCCGACCCCAGGAAAAAGATTTTGTCTATTAATCCTATCCATGGCCATCATGATTTTATAAACCTCTATGAAGTTACCCCTCAGCCTTCGATGCTCCAGGGAAAACAGGCCCAGCCTATTCAGCATCTCCCTATAGCTCAAATCCGTCAACTCTGGCAGCATCCTTGTAAATCTTTTCTGAACCCTTTCAGGTTTCACAACATCCTTCCAATATGAAGGAGATCAGAATTGCACACAATATTCCAAAAGTGGCCTAATCAATGTCCTGTACAGTTGCAACATGACCTCCCAACTCCTATACTCAATGCTTTGGCCAATAAAAGAAAGCATACCAAACACCTTCTTCACTATCCTATCTACCTGCGACTCTACTTTCCAGGAGCTATGAACCTGCACTCCAAGGTCTCTTTGTTCAGCAACACTCCATAGGACCTTACCATTAAGTGTTTAAATCCTGCTAAGATTTGCTTTCCCAAAATGCAGCTCTTCGCATTTATCTAAATTAAACTCCATCTGCAACTCCTCAGCCCGTTGGTCCATCTGATCAAGATCTCATTGTAATCTGAGGTAACCTTCTTCGCTGTCGACTACACCTCCAATTTTGGTGTCTTCTGCAAATTTATTAACTATACCTTCTACGTTCATATCCAAATCATTTATATAAATGACGAAAAGTAGTGGACCCAGAACCGATCTTTGTGGCAATTTACTGTTCACTGGCCTCCAGTCCAAAAAACAAGCATCCACTGCCACCCTCTATCTTCCACCTTTGAGCCAGTT
The DNA here is from genome assembly GCF_004010195.1 of Chiloscyllium plagiosum. NCBI lineage: Eukaryota > Metazoa > Chordata > Chondrichthyes > Orectolobiformes > Hemiscylliidae > Chiloscyllium > Chiloscyllium plagiosum. Next base: position 119,995,809 of record NC_057714.1, on the reverse strand, counting down.
CTGGATCCAAATGGCGAGTTCCCTCTATGGAACCTTGTCGAATGCCTTACTGAAGTCCAAATAGATCACGTCAACTACTTTGCCCTCATCAATCCTCTTTGTTACTTCTTGAAAAAACTCAAATGAAGTTCGTGAGACATGATTTCCCACACATGAAGCCATGTTGACTCCCTAATCAGTCCTCGCCTTTCCAAATACAGACACGCCGGTTTCCAAATACATGTAAATCCTGTTCCTCAGGATTCCCACCAACAAGTTGTCCACCACTGACATCAAGCTTACTGGTCTATAGTTCCCTGGCTTGTCCTTACCACCTTTCTTAAATAATGGTACACATTTGCCAACCTCCAGTCTTCTGGCACCTCACCTGTGACTATCAGTGATACAAATATTTCAGCAAGGGGCCCAGCAATCACTTCCCTAGCTTACCACAGAGTTCTAGGGTACACCTAACCAGGTCCTGGGATGTATCCACCTTTATGCATTTCAAGACATTCAGCACTTCCTTCTCAGTAATATGGACTTTTTTTTTGTGTATAAAGAAAAACAAATATTGGCATTTGCCATTCCCTGCAGTTGCAACACCAAATGCATTCCCTACTCACGCAAGACTCTATTTACATATGTTGAAGCAAATAGAAGGTCCTATAACTGAATGGGCCCTCATTATACTTTGGCAGAAAGACCCTAGATGGTGATCTTGCACAGTGCTCCTCTGTGGTAGCTACTCCAAAGCTTTCGTGCATCCCTCAGCACATAGTCCTGGACCTTGGAATGTGCCAGTCTGCAACTCTCACTCAAGGCCAATTCATTACACTGGAAGACCAACACTTTTAGGCAGACCAAAGAGCATCTTTCACCAAGTTGATGATCCTCCAAATGCAATCAATATTGGTCTCGGTGTGCGTCTGGGGAACAGACCATGGAGAACAGAGTCCTGTGTCATGGAGCTACTCGAGATGAACCTCAACAAAAACTGACACATTTTTTTCCAGATCATTTTTGCATAGACAGATTCCAGGAGGAGATGTGGGACAGTCTCTTTCCCTACCCCAGCCATTTCAAAGGTAGCATGTGGTGGCACAGAGAGTCCAGGCATATTTTCGTGCACCTACCATATGAATGGATCGTGTCCTTTTTGAGTTTTATCGTCGCTCGTCAACGAAAGAAACCCCTATCTAGCTAACCACAGCCAGATGATCTTAAAGGGAACGGGATAAAACGTTGTTAACCAGAATCATCAATAAAGCGAGGAATGAGCTGGGCTTTTCAACCAGGTAAAAACAATGACTGCAGATGCTGGAAACCAGATTCTGGATTAGTGGTGCTGGAAGAGCACAGCAGTTCAGGCAGCATCTGAGGAGCAGTGAAATCGACGTTTCGGGCAAAAGCCCTTCATCAGGAATAAAGGCAGAGAGCCTGAAGTGTGGAGAGAGAGATAAGCTAGAGGAGGGTGGGGGTCGGGAGAAAGTAGCATAGAGTACAATGGGTGAGTGGGGGAGGGGATGAAGGTGATAGGTCAGGGAGGAGGGTGGAGTGGATAGGTGGAAAAGAAGATAGGTAGGACAAGTCATGGGGACAGTGCTGAGCTGGAAGTTTGGAAT
>NC_057714.1:119987244-119992995 GCF_004010195.1 Chiloscyllium plagiosum | reverse complement strand
AGGTGTCCTCGAGTTGGTGTTTGGCTTCAGCGATGTAGAGGTCAGTGTGCCAGACTACCACTGCGCCCCCTTTGTGCGCTGGCTTGATGGTGAGGTCAGGATTGGAGCAGAGGGATTGGAGGGCTGCGCGTTGTGAGGGTGAGAGGTTGGAGTGGGGGAGGGGGGTAGACAGGTTGAGGCGGTTAATGTCCCGGCGGCAGTTGGAAATGAAGAGGTCGAGGGCAGGTAGGTAATAGGCCAGTGCGGGGTGTCCAGGTAAATGCAGTGTGTTGGAGGTGGGCGAAGGGGTCCTCGGAAGGTGGGCGGGAGTCCTGATTGTGAAAGGAAGCTCGGAGGCGGAGGCGGCGGAAGAAATGTTCGACGTCATGGCGTGTATTAAATTCATTGATGCGTGGACGAAGGGGGAGGAAGGTCCTTTGCTGAGGACTGATCGTTCGTCCTCAGTGAGGGGAAGGTCTGGAGGAATGGTGAAAACTCGGCAGGGCTGGGAGCCGGGATCTGGTTTGGGTGTGGAGCTGGGAGTGGGAGCGGAGCCAGTAACTGGAATGGGTGTGATGGTGGGGGGAATGGGGGTGGAGTCATGAGCAGGAGTGGTGTTCCCCTCAGGGTTCTGGGGGCCGGGAATGGTGACAGTGGGATCTGTGGGGGGGAGTGTCAGCAGAATGCAGGTGAGTGGCATTGGTGGGGGCGGAAGTGGTGGCAGACACGGCAGTAGGGGTGGGCGTTCGATTATATTACCGCTCATCATTTGTTATGTGTTGTGTGCACTTTAATTATATTACACCAATATTACCCACCACCCTTAATCAGTGACTTAAAACAATTTACTTTTATTAATAAAATATTAAAATCATAAAATACTAATTTAAAATTAATACTAATTTAAAATTCACCTAAAACCTTATTTAAAATAATCTAAAATTACAAATTATTAAATTCTGTCAAATGGAGAATCCTATGAGTCCATAAAAATCCTTAAAAATCCTTTGACTCCTCGAGAGTCAAAGATAGCACAAGATTTATGATGTTTTGAGCAAAGGTTTTAAATTTCTCGATCCCGAGGTCTTTCATTAGTTCATTGTTCTTTTCAAACCATTTTCCTCGGGATCCCATCACGAATCCATAAAAGAATATTCTAGTTCCTTTTGTGAGGACCATTATTTCCTTTTCTAGATGTTTATATTTTTCTTTCTTTTCTTCCCAAGCCTGTTCCAGTGAGTTAATTTGCATGTCCATTCTAATCATTCCATCTACCATGATAACATGATTTTCCTTCTTAAAAGTTAAATCCGGTATCCATAATTTCCCAGTATTATCTTTTATGCGTGGTTCCACGTATGTTATCCATCTTTTTATCTTAATAAACTTTATTAATTCTTCCATTATTCTATTGTATCTCTTAATCCTCATATTTTTTATGTAGGGACACCATCCTGAAATATGCGCAATCGTTTCTGAGTTATCATTGCATCGCCAACAATTCTTGATATTAAAAGGCCTTCCATAAGCTTGAGATGCCCTTGTAGGAAAAAAATTCGTTCGTAATAAAATTGAATTTATTACTTTGGATGTCTTCATATATTGAATTTTTGTCAACCAATTATTGGAGGTATTATCATTCTTGAAGTAATGGATGCCTGCTCCTTGACAGGGCAAGGCCATCCATTTCTGAAGTTCTATAGACCTCCAGTTGGTACAGTTCTTATTACTAAATTCCTCTATACCATTATTCTCCTCATCAGTGATATCCATTTCTTCCAATTGTCGATTTATATTTGGATTCCAAATCTTCTCTAAAACTTTCAATTTACTAATATTTTGCATTTTTGTAGCTATACTAACACCCTCGAATGAAAATGAGGCATGTAAAATTTCATCCTTGGATTTGTATAGCATTTCATATTTCTTTAAAATAGCAATTGGAATAAATGTAGACAATTTATTCAACGCAAGGCCACTATCACGGGTCTTAGTATATAAAAACCCATCTGTGATGGATTGTGGGAGATGTAATATTTCTTTTACTGCACTTTTAGTTATATTATCAAGTTTATTAAGATAGTTTAATGATACTTCCGATAAAATTAAATAGTAATAAAGTCTAGGGATAAAATACACTTTTAAGAGTTCCAATTTCTGTACAGGTTTTAAAAGAGATCCTTTAAGATTGTCTATCCAAATACCTAATTGGTCTTCCCAGTTCAATTGGCTTACCCCAATCCATGGATCAATTTTTGCACCTCGGTATTTATCGGTGCTTCCTGGATCTATAAACTGTACATTTCCCTCATTAAATTTCCAATTTGCCCCATCATTATAAATAAAGATTTTATTTTAAGCAAAGTAGAATCCTTTAGTTTTTCTTACATTAACTTCCATCCCAGTATTATTACAAAACTTTTCTATCAGTTTTAAATTGTATGCCCTTCCTTCATAGGATTGGCTGATCAAAGCTATATCATTGGCAAATGCTAAGGTTGCACAATGATAACTTTCTTTATCTTAACCCAAAAATATTCCTTTTTTTTCTTTCTTCAATAGTACTTATAAGGGGGTCCATAACTATATTAAAATGAATTGGTGATGAAGAATCACCTTGTTTAACCCCTCTTAAAATTTTGATCTTATTCGTTTTACAATTAAAACTTTCGATCCTAGTAAAGTTATTATTATATAAGCTCATAATTAATTTAATAAAAACTAGAGGGAGTTGAATTCTCTTAAGGGCATTTATTATCAATGTGCGCCCAACGGTATCAAAGGCTTTAGCCAGGTCCACGAATACCGCAGCTAAGTCGATTTTCTTTTTCTTAGCTCCACTAATGATATTCAACAAAATTTTAATGTTCTCTTCACAACCTGTTACTCCTGCCATAAAACCTTTTTACCGTTTATTTAAATTTATAACTTCACTTAACCTATTAGCTATAATTTTCGTAAAAAGCCTAAGCAAAATTGGATCTATTGTGATGGGTCTCCAATTATTAATATTCTTTAACCCAACCTCATCATTAACTTTGGGGATTGATACTGCACTACTTATTTTTACTATATCGGGGATACTGCCTGTTTTCAACCAAATGGTATAAATTCTGTAGAGTATCGTATTATCTTCATTAAATATTCTAATCAGTTCTTTAAGCGTCATCTGATCCGGCCCAGCCGCGGTTTTAATGTCCATCGCCTTAACGGCCTGCTTGACGTCCTCTACCGTTATAGGGCTGGTCAGCATGTCACACACTGATCCCTCAATTTGACCTTTGTATTTGACAAAACCTCTCAAATTACTTTTATCATTAAGATTAGATAATCTACTTTTAAAATAATCCTCCAATTCCTCCTTGCTAAGCGGACATTCGCATTTAGCCGGAGCTAAATTTAGTTCTAGCTAAATATTGTCTTTTATTCTTATATAAAACCTGTGTTTCTTTAAACTTTCCTTTTTTCCTACTATATCTTCTTTTAGCATTATTTACCCTCGTCTTACATTCTTGTCTACTATCTTTCTGCTTAGTAATTAATCCCTTTTTATATTTCGATTTCTTTGACCTATTGCTCTCATCATTGGTCCCTAATTTACCAATTATCATATCCATAATGCTATCAAAATCATTTATTATACATTTGCTTTTACTTATTTTGTCCTCCATCATTTCTACTAATTCTATTAATGATCCGTCTTTAGATCCTACATTCCCATAAATATTATTATTTCCTTGATGGTTATATTCATATATTACTATCTCCTCTATTGGAGTATCTAAATCTAGATCACTATTCTCTTCACTTCTATTATCATTAATGGGGACTACTTCCTGACTTGTGCCCGCAACTTTCTCTCTAATCTTATTATGTTTAACTAACAATCTTCTTTTATCAGAAATTTGTTTTGACGTCTTAGTTTTCAATTTTTCAGCGATAAGTTTATTAATATTTTTACAACCTATAAATTCCTGTTCTAATTGTTGTAACATTTTTATTTCGGAGTTGGACCACTCTCCTCTTTTACCTTTCTCTACTTTTTCCAAATTACCTTTTTTCTCTTTATTTCTTTTAGCATTTCTCAAATTAGGGTGCACGTGCCTCTTGTGCTGTCCTAAACCTATAGCTGTTGTAAATCTAATCGGGCAAATTTCACATTGGAATGATATACCTTCTTCCCTCTCATTTATATTACTATTACATTTAAGGTAGTGACGTGCGACTGAGTGGTAACTACCCTCCCAGCCGCATTTACTACATTTAACTCTCACAGCTTTAATCCCTTTACACAATTTTAAATGTTTTCTAAACATTCCCGTCGTATTATAAATATTGTTACAAAATTTACATATAAAATTATCTAAGGGATATTCTATTATTATTTCTATTTTATCTTTCTCAATAACAACCGGATGAATAATCCTACTCTCACTTTTCTCTTTATTGCTCTCTGGTTCTCCAATTTGACTAAAATCAAAGGGCCCTTTAAAATTCGAATTAAAAATTGTCTGGCTATTAAAAGAACAAGATTCTAGAAGGGCCTTCTCTATGAATCCTTCAATTTAAACTTGATCCTGAATCCTCTGGACTTTATTACCGGCTCCCTCGTGCCTGCCAGAGGGCAGCCGTGCCGGAGTAACTATTATGGTCTCTTCCGTTTGCGTGGAAGTCTAGTCCTTGTTTGGCTAACACATTTAGCACACGGTGTCGTCAATAACAACCGTGCGGGGTGGTTATTTTCCTGGCCTCCCACCCAACCGGAAATTTTGGAATTTGACTTAATCGCCGCTGCCAAAATAGGTTTCTGACATTGACCGATAGGTTTCTAAAATTGACGCCAATGGTCTTTTCGCATCAGAGAGCGGCGGGAGCTGGGCAGAAGTGAAGGCAGAGCGTAAAGCCGGTCGGGAAGGTAAGTGATTGTTATTTGAGTGGGTGTGTTCTAGACCCCAGGTCCTACAAAGTAGGGCCTCCCTCCCTCCTCCTCTAACCTAAATTAAAAGTCCACAGACTTGCCCCAAAAAAGAGGGTCCAAGGAAGTTCCTGTGGATTGAAGAGTGAGGCTTTAGCTCAGGAGTCATTGACAAGGAGGTTGAGTGAAGTGATTATGCCACAGTTGAAGAGGGTGAAGACATGACTGCCAAGCTGGTTCAGTGTGCTACCTGCTTGATGTGGGAGGTCAACGACTCTGGTGTGTCTGGCTTGCATAAGTGTGGAAAGTGTGTGCACGTTCAGCTACTGACAGAGCATATTGCAGCACTGATGAAAGAACTCGAGAACTTTAGGCTCATCCGAGAGAACAAGATCTTTCTGGACAAGACCTTCAGCGAGGTTATTCTACCAATCGAGCAGACAATGAGGAGGTCAGAGAGGAGACAGGTGCAAGAGACCCCGGGGGAAGTACCTGTCAGGAACAAGTTGAATCCTTTGGAAACAGTAGAGACAAATGACACTCCCAGTCCGCGAGGTGGCCAGGTCTGTCAATCAAAAGTTGGCGTGGAGACAGAGCGGAAGAGTCGGACATCGCACAGATGTGGTAATAGGGGACTCCATAGTGATAGGAACTGACCGGGGTTTTTGTGGCAGCAGACGGGCCTTAAGAATGGTGTGTTGCCTTCGTGGTGCCAGGGTTAAAGACATCACAGACAGAGTGCAGGAAATCCTCAAGGACGAAGGTGAAGAGCCAGAGGTGGTGGTACATGTCGGCACAAATGATGTCGGGAAGAAGAGGAGAAACATACTACAGCGGGACTTCGGAGAACTAGGAAG
>NC_057714.1:119968930-119984349 GCF_004010195.1 Chiloscyllium plagiosum | reverse complement strand
TCTGGGTGTTCTTGTACACTAGTCAATGAAGGTAAGCATGCAGGTGCAGCAGGTAGTGAAAAAGGCTAATATTATGCTGGCCTTCATAACAAGAGGGATTGAGTATAGAAGCAAAGAGGTCCTTCTGCAGCTGTACAGGGCCCTGGTGAGACCACACCTGGAGTACTGTGTGCAGTTCTGGTCTCCAAATTTGAGGTGAGACATTCTGGCTATTGAGGGAATGCAGCGTAGGTTCACGAGGTCAATTCCTGGAATGGCGGGATTATCTTACACTGAAAGACTGGAGCGACTGGGCTTGTGTACCCTTGAGTTTAGAAGACTGAGAGTGGATCTGATTGAGACATATAAGATTATTAAAGGGTTGGACATTCTGGAGGCAGGAAACATGTTTCCTGCCGAACCAGAGGACACAGCTTAAAAATACGGGGTAGACCATTTAGGACAGAGATGAGGAGAAACTTCTTCACCCAGAGAGTGGTGGCTGTGTGGAATGCTCTGCCCCAGAGGGCAGTGGAGGCCCAGTCTCTGAATTCATTCAAGGATTGTGGAATCAAGGGTTATGGAGATAAGGCAGGAACAGGATACTGATGAAGGATGATCATATTGAATGGTGGTGCAGGCTCGAAGGACAGAATGGCCTACTCCTGCACCTATTATCTATTGTCGATTGTCACTAGCCGTCTCGTATCTTTTCTCTGGTTGTATTAGCCGACCTGAATAGAGTAATGCTCATGCAACAGAAAGAGAACGATAAAACTGTCAGTGGCATCACAGCACTGGATAAAACCAAAGGTAAAATCAATGATAAAATCAGTGATAAAACCAATGATAAATCCACGCCAATATAACCTCTTAAACAAGTTAAAACCACTCCTCTGTTATTGAGCTTCCTCTCACAGATCGTTTCCAGGGGGAACCACGTGGAGGTTCGACCAACTTTGCAATCGATAAGATACGTAGAAACGATTGCAAAGGTGACTACACAGGCACCGTTGGGAGACCAACCAACCAACCAAATAAACTGTAGTCACATCCCCCCAAGAATCTCACAGGTAGTATTCTTCTCACCAGCAGCCAAGCTACATCTTGGTGCTTGTTGAAAAGTTCTAGCACAAATGACGTTCACAATCTGTTCAGGAAACACACCCAACAGGATCCACCCTCTCCGTTCCCCACAGCGTCTCAAGGATGCAATGTGCTGATCACTTCCTGATGGACTTGTGGTCAAAGGTGTTCTCCTTTACAAATTTTTCCATGAGGGACAGATGATATGGAACGGCCCAACTACTTGGAGCATTCCGCAGTAAGGAGGCCAGGTGGATCCTTTGTAACACTGGGGACAGGTAGAACCTCAGTATGTTTGGTGTTTGCGTACTGAAGGTCTATGCAAAGCTTGAGGCGGTAACACACAAAGGTAGCCATCAGGATGAGGGCAGCATTGGGTAACTCTTCCCCTCCTGATCCAGGGCTTTGTACACAGTGTCCCTGCAGATACAATCTATCTTTGACCTTCAGATGAAGTGGAATATAACTTGGGTGACTGCAGTGGCACAAGCTCAGGGAATAGGCCAGATCTGTACCACATACAGCCAACACCAAGAGTACCTCATACCTGATGATCAGGTTTTTAACCCACAAGGGAGAGGGAGCAATTTGGTAATTTTCTGCCTAATCTTCATAACATGCTTCTCCCAAGTTTATTGTAAATAGTTGTGGCCTTAGGAGAAGAATAAAGTGTAGGGAGAATATTGCTTAATTCATCTATATGCTAATCTTTTGTATTTCATGCACAAAAATACCCAGATACCTTTACGCTGCTCATCCTGGAGTCTCTCCCTTTGAATATCAGTCCGCCTTTTGTTGCTTCTAATCAAAGTTCATAACCTCACACTTTCCTCCATTAAACAATGATAACTCTCAGCCTCCAGCAGCGGCCTCCTGCAGTAGCATCCTGTGGCAGCCTATGGCCGTGGCAGGGCAACCTCCCAGCCTGGCGCAGCAGCTTCCCAGTGTAGTGTGGCAACCTCCCAGCCTGACTCAATGGCGTCCTGGCCTCCCACAGTGGCCTCCTGGTGTTGGTATGGAAGCCTCCTGTACTGGCGCAGTGGCCTCCTCCCAATGTGACGTGGCAACCTCATGGCCTGGCAGAGTGACTTTCCGATGTGGTGTGTCGCCAGCATGGTGTGGAGTCAGGCCTGGTGCAGATTAGAAGCTATGGGTCAGCATGGTCTGCTGTACTGAACTCTTTTCTGTATTGCTGGTCATTAATATAGATACTGAATAATTGAGATCCTAAGATTGATCCTAGTGGCACTCCACTAGTTAGTCCTTTCCAGTTTGAACAATATCCAAAATCCCAACATTCTGGTTTCTGCGTATTAATCAATCCTCAATCCGTCCACATCATCTACTGGTATCCTTTTGTCAACACTGCTTTTTATAGTTGCAAAACAAGACTACTTGTATGTCAAACAGCATAAGCTGCAAGTGATAGACAGACCTAAATAATACCAAAACCAACAGATCAGATCTAAGCTCTGCAGTCCTGCACATCCAGTCATAAATGGTGTTGGACAGTTAGACAACTCACTGGAAAAAGAAGTGGTTTATGGTACAGTATAAGCAAGATTATAGGCTTGCAACATTCCAGCAATAGTATTGAAGTCTCATGTTCCAGAACTTGCTGCAGTCCTAACCAAGCTTTTCCACTGCAACAAGAACACTGACACCTACCCAGCAATGTGGAAAATTGCCCATTATCTCCTGATAACAAAACAAATCAACAGGACAAATCGAACTTAGCCAGTTACCCACCCATTGATTTACTCTCAATTATCAGTAAAATGATGGAGGGAATCAGCACATTGCTATTTAGCAATACCTACTCAGCAATAACCTCCTCAGTGACACTCAGTTTGAGTTCTTTTCCTTATTCATTCATGGGATGTGGGCCTTGATGGCTGGCCAAGATTTATTGCCCTTCCCTAGTTGCCCTTGGTCGTGAGCTGCCTCTTGAACCACTGCAGTTCATTTGCTGGAGGGATTTCCAGGATTTTGACCCAGCGACAGTGAAGAAAAGGCAACATATTTCCAAGCTAGGATGGCAAATGGCTTTGAGGGGGACTTGAAGGTAGTGGTATTTTCTGTCACTCAGCTCCTGCCTACATTACAGCCTTGGTTCTAACATGGACAAAAGAGCTTAATTCAGGGGTAAGGTAAGAGGGACAGCCCTTGACATCAAGGTTATATTCGATTAAATGTGGCATCGAGGAGCCCCAATAGAAATGGAATCAATGGGTATCGGGAGCAAACTTTCCAATGATTGGAGTTATTCCCAACACAAAATAAGATGGTTGTGGTTGTTGGATTTTAGTCATCACAGCTCCAGGACATCTCTGCAGAATTGCCTCTGGATAGTGTCCTGGGCCTAACCATCTTCAGCTGCTACATCAATCATCTTCCCTCCATCTTAAGGTCAGAAGTGAGAATATTTGCCAATGATTGCACAGTGCTCATTCACAACTCCTCAGATACTGAAGCAGTCCATGTTAAAAATGCAGCAAGACATGGATAATATCCAGGCTTGGATACATTTCCAACAATAGACAATTTAACCATTACTCCTTTACATTCATTTGATTTGATTAATTAGCTAGGTACAGTGAAGAGTTTTGTTTTGCATCCAGTACAGACAGATCATACCATACAAAGCGCATTAGGGTAATAGAATAGAGCTCGGAATGCATTGTAACAGCTGGAGAGAAGGTGCACAAATGGCGAGGTCAGCATTGAATTTGAAATTTAAAGGTGCATTCAGAAGTCTGATAACAGCGGGGAAGAAGCTGTTCTTGAATCTAATGGTCTGTGTGTTTAAGTGTTTATATTTATAGCTGAGGGAAAAGGTTGGAGGAGATTATATCTGGGGTGGGAGAGGTCTTTGATTATGTTGGCTGCCTTTTCGTGGCAGCGAGAATGGCATTATTATCACTGAATGGTCCAGGACTACATGCCGAGGGAAGCACTAAAGTTTTGAAGCAGCTACCATCAAGGAACCAAGGAACACTGGGCAAGATCACCATCTACGGTTTTTCTGCCAAAGTATAATAAGGGCCCATTCAGTTATAGGACCTTCTATTTGCCTCAACATATGTAAATAGTGTCTTGCATGAGTAGGGATATTATTACCAATTATGAACATTCTGCAGGGTACAGCATGGATCAGCAACTGAACTGGATTGGACTGTTCATATGAATTCTGTGGCTACAAGATCAGTTTGAGGCTAGGAGTCCTGTGATGGGTAACTCAGCTCCTGACTCCCCAAAACCTGACCACCGTCTACAAGGCGCAAATCAGGAATGTGAAACAATATTCTCCACTTGCCTGAATTAGTGCAGATCCAACAACACTCAACAAGCTTGACTTCATTCAAGACAAAGGAGCCCATTTCATTGTCACCAAATTCACAAACACTCATCATCTTCTTAGAAATATATCACCAGTCTTCAGTGTGGCTGAGGCAAATTCCTGGAGCTCCCCTCCTGATTGCATTGTAGGTTTACCTACATCAAATGGGCTGCACCAATTCAAGAAGGCAGCTCTCCACACCTTCTCAAGAGGAATTAGAGTTGGATAGTAAATGCTGATCAATGCTGTGATACCTACATTCCATGAATTTTTTTTTTAAAAAACACAGGATTTTCACTAAGGACTGATCAATAAATTATCTTCACCAGAGTACCAGCTAATTAAGTAATTGTTGACACTGTCAGCAATTTTTATGTTTTCTTCAGTATTCCAGTCATGTATTAAGTAATTTAGTGGATGGAGTTTTTAAAAATAGTGATGCTGAAAATGTTTGGACCTGGGGCAATACCTGAGGAACTTCTGCAGTGATGTCCTGGAGCTGAGATGGCTGACCCCCAACAATCACAATAATCTTTCTATTTGCTGGGTATGATCTAATCAATGGAGAGCATTCTTCTGATTCCCAAAGAACTCTAATTTTGCCAGGGTTCCCGATCAAATACAGCTTTGATGTCTTGGACATTCACTCATGCCATAGTTAGAATATTCCCCTGTGACAGTTTAGGAACACAGCAACAAAGTGGTAATGTGACAGGATTAGCAAGACAGAAGCCTAGGATAAAATTTTAGGAAAACAGGCAGTGTCAGGCACTAACATCCAACAGATCTTGGAATTAACTTCAAAATCTGGTATTGAAAGCTAGTTTTCGTAATTTTGATTGGAATAGCCAATATTAATTGTTGCGAAAGCCTTGATGGTTTTCTAGTGTCCTTAAGCAATGGAAATCTGCTATCCTTACCTGACGCCATGACCCACTTGGGAAAATGTGCTGATACTTGAGCCTCACTCCTGCCAGGGTCATCATAAAAACTAAATATTTAATCAAATTCATCAAAATCCCCAGTTTACCTGTTTGTTGGACTCAGGTTACAGAAAACACTGACCAGGTTTCTGTACTTAATATGGACTGCAATTTATTACAGTTAAATCAATTCTGTCCACAGGCAAGCAAAAATATAAATTATTACCATATAACTCTGTTAGGTGAAAGTCTAAATCCCTGCTCACACATGCAGACAGCGACAGTCCAACAAACAAACGTTGATGCTCTGGAGCGAGGAATACAAAAACAACATTAATTAACAGCTTTAATGTAAAACATCCCAAGGAGCTTCATAGGAAGAATAGCATTCAAAATTGGTCCGAAAGCACCTAAGGGAAATATTACAGGGCGGCACAGTGGCTCAGTGGTTAGCACTGCTACCTCACTGCACCAGGGACCCAGATTCGATTCCAGCCTTGGACGACTGTCCGTGTGGAGTTTGCACATTCTCCCCATGTCTGCGTGGGTTTCCTCCGGGTGCTCCGGTTTCCTCCCACAATCCAAAGATGTGCGTGTCAGGTGAATTGGCCATTCTAAATTGCCCATAGTGTTAGGTGCATTGATCAGAGAGAAATGGGTCTGGGTGAGTTACTCTTCAGAGGGTTGGTGTGGGCTTGGTGGGTCGAAGGGCCTGTGTCCACACTCTAGGGAATCTAATCTAATTAGGTCTGATAATCAAAAACTTGGTTAAAATGTTTTTGGGGTATCTTTAGAGAAGAAGTAGACAGGTTGAAAAGATTATATGAGGAATTCCAGAGCTTAGGATCCAGGAACTGAAGGCACAACAGCCAATAGTGGTACAACAAAAATCGGGAAAGACCCAAAATTAGAGGAATGCAGGGATCTTAAAGGTTTATTGGGATGGAGGAAGTTCCAGAGTTAGGATGAGATTTGAAAGAGAAAAATGGTGAAGAACTTTGTGAGAAACTGGTCCAAAGACATCTGATCCTGTCATTTGAGTTTCTAGATGTTTTGTCTCAAATTACTTGTTTATTACAACCCAAATTGTTATTTCTGGAATAGATCCATCCAATTCATACTTGAATTGTCCAGTATTATCTACGATTACCCTGTTCCATAGATTCTATGAAGCATCATTTCAGCCAATTGGTTTTGAATTTAACCCTACCGCACAACTCACCTTCAAACACAAACTGAGTCCTCTGGTTCTATTGTTGCATTAAAATGGTTTATAAAAGCTTTCTCTTTCTTCTACATTATTTTCCCCTTTACAAATGAAGCTAAACACTTTCCCTTATGACCCTCCTTTCAGTATTCTTTATCATCTTTTGACGGATTATATTACTTAAGTACATTTATGGATTTATTTAGATTGAATTATTCTGTGGATACTAATGGCTGCAAATCTAACACGTTATTGCAAATGTACACCATCAGTGTGAAAACATCTTACAGAATTTCCTGCTCATTATTTGCATTAAGAACAAACAACTTGTTGCTTGTCCCCTGTTTACTATGTGGTAGAGTGATTCCTCTGACAGAAGAGATAAGCAATGAGAGAATGGATAAAAGTAGAAAGAATGGAGCAGGAAAACAAAGAAAATGGAGAGGGAGAGAGAGAGAGAGACAAAGCAATGAGTGAAGGGAGACAAAGTTTAAAAGGAGGATTGTATTGATTGCAAGAGATTGTATTTCCTTCTTACTGGATATTCCCTTAGCTCTTCCGTTTTCAGGGCCAAACAGTCCAAAGTTTGAATAGATTGATCTTTTGGCAGACTAGTTAATTTCAAAATTGCCTGTCTCTCACCATTAACTGGCGTTACAGGATATAAAAGACTGTGGGACATTTACACCCTGTGCTGTCCTCTGTCACAATTAAACTGTGTTTTCATGGTCTTCTTGTAACTTTTTCAATTACAAAGGCATACTTATTTTTAATTATCCCTTTGTGATTATGTTCAGTGATCTAATGTGTTAATCTGCACCCTGTGTTACTTGTTGCACCCAAAAGGTTTCCTAACCTCACCTAAAGTTCTGAATACAAGCCAACACCCTTCGGCTTGTGACTGAGATATGATAGTCTTTCCCACATCTGGTAGAACAATGACAGACTTTGATCATTGCCAATACGGTTTTCTATATATATCGGTTTCCAAAACTCTGCCAGAAGATGGGTGAAGCTACAGAACACAGAGTGAATTCAAATCCAACTGAGATTGGTTAAAAGGGTATTTTCTCCCTCAGAGGATATTATAAGAGGATGAAGATACCTAGCACAAACTAGCAAATACAACAATGCAACTATGTGTAAATTATTAGGAAAGACATACAAAACCTAAGAGGAAAGCTTCTGAGTTTGGGATTAAAACGCATAATCAATACAATGTAGGAGAATAATTCTTGCAGAAGCAATTTATTGATTCATACACTCTTACAACACAAGGGGTTAATTATATCTATAATGGTAATGTAAAAGTTCCTTCCAATCAGTTTTAGTTGTAGATTAGATTAAATTACTTACAGTGTGGAAACAGGCCTTTCGGCCCAACAAGTCCACACCGACCCACCGAACTGCAACCCACCCAGACCCATTCCCCTACATTTTACCCCTTCATCTAACATGAAACTTTATTGCTGGAACAGCACAGCAGGTCAGGCAGCATCCAGGGAACAGGAGATTCGACGTTTCGGGCACAGGCCCTTCTTCAGGAATGAGCAGAGAGAGACCTCACTTTCTCCCTTCATCTAACACTATGGGCAATTTAGCATGGCCAATTCACCTGACCTGCACATCTTTGGACTGTGGGAGGAAACCGGAGCACCCGAAGGAAACCCACACAGACACGGGGAGAATGTGCAAACTCCACACAGAGGGTCGCCTGTGTATAAAGGGTGCTGAGGTGGAGGTGCTGAGAGCTTCAAGTTCCTAGGAATAAATATTACCAACAATCTATCCTGAGAGAAAGTGAGGACTGCAGATGCTGGAGAGTCAGAGTCGAAAAGTGTGGGTCTGGAACAGCACAGCAGGTCAGGCAGCATCCAAGTGGCAGGAGAGTCAACATTGTGGGCCTAAGCCCTTCATCAGGAATGAATCGGGCTTATGCCCGAAATGTCGACTCTCCTGTTCCTCGGATGCTGCCTGACTTGCTGTGCTTTTCCAGTGCCACATGTTTCAACTCTAACAACCCATCTTGGCCCACTCACAATGTGCTACAGTCAAGAAAGTACACCAACGTCTCTACTTCCTCAGAAGATTAAGGAAATGCAGCATGTCTACAATGACTCTTACCAATTTTTACAGACGTACCATTGAAGGCATCCTATCTGGATGCATCACAGTTTGATATGGCAACTGCTCTGCCCAAAACTGCAAGAAATGGCAGAGTTGTGAATATAGCCCAAAACAGCCTTTTTTCCATTGATTCCATCTATACTACCCACTGCGTTAGGAAGGCAGCTGATATATTCAAAAAACTCTCACTCCCCGGTTATACTCTCTTCCATCCTCTTCCAATGGGCAGAAGATACAAAAGTTTGGAAACATATACTAACAGATCCAAAAACAGCTTCTTGCCCTCTGTTAACAGACCTTTAAATGGACTTGTCATATATTAGAGTTAATCTTTCTTTGCATCTCTTTTGTAGCTGTGATACTATATTCTGTGTTCTGTTCTATTACTCTGATGTACTTATGTAAGATATGATTTGTCTGCATAGCATGCAAAACAATACTTTTCACTGTATATTGGTACATGTGACAATAATAAATCAAATCAAATCATCCTCTATCACCTCAGTGCATGTCCACCATGTACAAGGCAGAGGTCATGATGGTATACTTTGTACTTGCCTGGATGTGTGCAGCTCCAAATGAACTCAACGTAGCTTGCACTATCCATGCTAAAACAGATTGCTTGGTGCCAACTCATTTATTACCTTCAATATTCACTCCTTCACCGCTGACACAGTGGCAATGTTTAAATATCTTGGATCTATGCAAGGCCTATTTCCAACTACAAGAAGTTTATTAATGAACTTTTACAATATCCTTTAAAATATCTCGACCATGTCTTGTAGTTTCTGTCACAGATTCACTGAATTATTATAATATGGAGGGAAGCCATTCTGTCCATGGTGCCTGCACCTTTGTGTCTGTTTACTTTCCTCTGAGTCAACATTCATACTTAGCCAATCACAATTTGAGCAAAGATCATTTAGTAGGCTCAAATAATCAAATAGAGATGTTGCTGACCAGAGACCTTGGAGTGCAAGTTCGTAGTTCCTTAAAAGTGGCGGCTCAGACAGATAGGATAGTGAAGAAAGCTTTTGATACGCTTGCCTTTATTGGTTAGTGCAATGACTATCGGAGTTGGGAAGTCATGCTGTGGCTGTACAGGACATTCTTTATGCCAGTTTTGGTATAGTGCATGCAATTCTGGTCTCCTTGCCAAAGGAAGGGTGTTGTGATACTTGAAAGGATTCAGAAAAGATTTACAAGGATGCTACCAGGACTGGAGGGTTTGAGCTACAGGGAGAGGCTGAAAAGGCTGGAGCTATTTTCCCTGAAGCTCGGAGGCTGAGGGGTGACCTTATAGAAGTTTATAAAATCATGAAGGGCACAAATAGGGTAAATAGACAAGGTCATTTCCCTAGGGAAGGGGAATCTAAAACTAGAGTGCATAGATTTAAGGACAGAGAGGAAGGATTTAAAAATGACCTAAGGGGCAACTTTTTCACGCAGAAAGTGGCCCATGTATGGAATGAGCTGCCAGAGGAAATGGTGGAGACTGGTACAATTACAACATTTAAAAGGTACCTGGATGGGTATGTGAATAGGAAGAGTTTCAAGGTATATGGGCCAAGTGCTGGCAAATGGGACTAGATTTTTATAGGTTATCTGGTTGCATTGGATGAATTGGACTGAAGGATCTGTTTCTATGCTGTAAAGCTTTATGACTCTAAGTCTTCTGAATAAAAGCTTATATTTCTTGGCACTTTAAAATAGTATGTCCCAAGCTGCTTCATTGCGGTGCTTTAAGACTTAATTAGTCACCAAGACACAGAAGGTGATATTCAGACAGATGTCCACAACTTTGCTCAAGGAAGTAGGGTTTTAAGTAGCATTTCAAAGGAAGAAAAGAAGACAGAGAGTCAAAGAGGTTTGCAGACAACACTAAGAGGTCGAGATGAGATAGTGGGGAAGGTTGTCAAAGGATACAGTAGGATATAAATCAGTTAGAAAGTTGGGCGGAGAGATGGCAGATGAAGTTTCATCTAGACAAGTGTGAGGTGATGCATTTTTGGAGGTCATTGCAAGAGGAAAGTATGCAGTAAATGGCAGGACCCTTTGGGAGCATTGATATATAGTAGAATCTTGAGGTACAAAGCCAAACCTCCTGGAGAGTAACTATACAAATGGATAAGATGGTAAAGAAGGTATACGGCATGCTTTCCTTCATTGATCAGGGCATTGAGTACAAAAGTTGGCAAGTCATTTTGCAGCTGTATAAAACTTTAGTTTAGTCACATTTGGAATATTGTGTGCAGTTCTGGTGATCACACTATAGGAAGGATATGGATGCTTTGGAGAGGGCGCAAAGGAGGTTCATCAGGATTTGAATGTCTTAGCTATAAGGAGAGGTTGGATAAACTTGAATTGCTTTTGCTAGAGCTTCGGAGGCTGAGGAGTGACCTGACAGAAGTATATAAAATTATGAGAGGCGCAAATAGTGTGGATCGCCCAAGTCTTTTTCCCAGGGTGGAAATGTCAAATATCAGGGGGCATAGGTTTAAGGTGTGACAGGGAAAGTTTAAAGATATGCGAGACAATTTATTTTTGGAATGTGCTGACAGTGGAGGCAGAAGCAGATATGATACTAATGTTTGAGACACATTTAGACAGATACACAAAGGGGCAGGGAATAGAAGGATATGGACCATGTGCAGGCAGATGGGATTAGTTTAGAATGGCATTATGGTTGGCAGGTTCTGTTCCTGTACCGTACTGTTCTATATTCCTGCAGCTGAAGGCACGGCTACCCATAGTAGAGCATTTGAAATCCTGGATGAACAACAGATCAGACTGATCTGATAGCTGTGTGATTGCGGAGCTGGAGCAGATTATGGCAATAGAAAAGAACTGTGTCATAGAGTGGTTTGAAACCAAAGTTGAGAATTATAAAATTAAGATGCTGCATGACTGTCAGCCAATGTAAATCAACAAATATAAGGGAGATGAATGAAAATATCTTTGTACTGTGGTACCAGAGTTCTAAGTGATCTTGAGTCTAGCAGGGTGGATTGTGGATGGCCTGGAGTGAATTTCAATAGTTAGGTCTGGGGGTATCAAAGGCATGAATGAGGGTTTCAGTAGCAACTGAACTGAAGCACAGGTCAAGCCAAGTGTTATTCTGAAAGTGGAAATGGACAATCTTAGAGAATGCTCAGTAATTGGTCACCTAAACTTGAGATCAAATATAACACCAATATTGTGAAAACTGTGATTTAGTTTCAGACAGTTGTCAAAGAGAGGACTGGTGTCAGTGGCTAGGGAATCGAGTTTGGATCAGAGACCAAAGACAATGGCTTCAGTCTTCTAATTTTTAATTAATGTGATAAAATATCCCAAGGCACTTCAGAGGAGTGTTAGAAAGCAAAATTTGACACTGTGCTATAAAAGATGATATTAGGGCAGTTGGCCAAATGATTGGTCAAAGGTATGGGTTTAAGAAAAAGTAGGAAAAAGAGGTAAAGTGTCTTAGGCAGGAAATTCTAGAGCTAGCACCTCAGTAATTAGTGTCATAGCCACTAGTAGTGGCAGGGCTGAAATCCTGGATGCTCAAGAGGTCAGAATTAGATGAGGAATACTGCTGAGGGATTTGGAAATGAAAATGATAATTTTAATATTGAAGTGTTGCTTTATTGTGTGTCAGTAAGCACAGAGATTATAAGTGAACAAGATTTGATATGAGTAAAGAAAAGAGCAGCATTTAACTCACCTCAAGCTTATAGAAGGTAACGTGGGAGGCCAGCCAAGAATGGTTGGAATTATCAAGTCCAGAGGCAAAATAGCATGAATGAGGGTTTTAGCAGTCAGTAAAGTCTTATGGGCCATGGGCTGCTGAGTCATTGGAGTGAGACAACTGACAGTGGTTTAACCTGAGGGTGATCATAGTTCAGGCAGTGAGAAAGGTTGAGAAGGTAGGACCTCCATGGCAATCTCAGTCAGTGCAGGAATTAACCAACGCTATTGGCATCACTCTGCATCACAAATCAACAATCCAGTCAACTGAGCCTTCACTGGATCTGAAATGTAAATTCTGCTTTCTGTCCACAGATGCTCCTCCAGTGGTTCCCAGCATCACAGATTCCATCTCCAGCCAATTCCATTCATTCCACATAATATCAAGAAATGGCTGGAGGTACTGGACACTGCAAAGGCAATGGGCCCTAATAACATTCCAGCAATAGTACTGAAGACGTGTTCTCTAGAACTTGCCACTCTCCTAGCCAAGCTCTTCCACTACAGTCACAATACTGGTATCTACCCGACAATGTGGAAAATTGCTCAGGTATGCCCTGTACACAGAATTGAATTGAATTGAATTTATTGTCACATGTACTGAGGCACAGTGAAAAGCTTTGTCTTGTGAGCAATACAGGCAGATCACATACTTAAATAGCATAGATAAGTAAATAATAGGTAAACAGCGGCAAAAACCAAAACACAGGCACAGGTGAATGCTAAGAGTTTGTGAGTCCATTCAGTATTCTAACAACAGTAGGGTAGAAACTGTTTCAAAACCGGCTGGTGCATGTGTTCACGCTTCTGTACCTTCTCCCCGATGGTAGAGGTTGTAGAAAAGCATTACCAGGGTGGAATGAATCTTTGAGAATGCTGGTGGCCTTTCCTTGACTGCGGGCCTTGTGGATGGATTCTATAGATGGGAGGTTGGCCTTTGTGATTGTCCGGGCTAAGTTTACCACTCTCTGGAACTGTCTCCGATCTTAAATGGCAGTTGCCACACATGCAGAGAGAATGCTCTGGATGGCGCACCTATAAAAGTTGGCAAGGGTATTCGCCATCATGTTAAATTTTCTAAGCTGCCTGAGGAAGAAGAGACATTGTTGGGCCTTTGTAACCAGTGCATCTACATGAAGAGTCCAAGAAAGCTTGTTGTTAATGACCACTCCCAGGAGTTTGACACTCCACTCATTCCACCTCTGTACTGTTAATGTGTGTGTGTGGGGGGGGGGGGGGCATGAGTAACATCCCAGTAAAAGTCAATAATGAGTTCCTTGCTTTTGCCGGCATTGAGAGATAGGTTGTTCTCAGTGCACCATTTTTCCAAGTCTTCCACATCCCATCTGTAGTCTGTTTCGTCATCATCTGAGATTCAAAAGACATGATGGCGTCATCAGCAAACTTGTAAATGCCATTAATCTGGTATTTGGTGACACAATCATGGGTATACAGTGAGTACAGTAGGAGGCTGAGTATGCACCCTTGGGGGGCTCCAGCATTGAGCGTTAGTGAGGATGAAAGCAGAACAAATCCAACCCAGCCAATTACCGCCCAATCAGTGTACGCTCCATCATCAGTAAAGAAATGGAAGGGGTCATAAACAGCACCTGCTCAGCAATAACCTGCTCAGTGATGCCCGGTTGGGATTTTGCCAGGGTCACTTAGCTCTTGATCTCATTACAGCCTTGGTTCAAATATGGACAAAAGAGCAGAATGCCAGAGGTGAGGTGAGAGTGACAGCCCTTGACATCAAGGCTGCATTTGACTGAGTATGGCATCAAGGAGCCCTGGCAAAACTGGAATCAATGATTAACAGGGGGCAAACACTCCGCTGGTTAGAGTCATACCTGACACAAAGGAAGATGGTGGTGGTTGTGGATAGTCAGTTATCTCAGCTCCAGGACACCTCTGCAGGAGTCCCTCAGGGTGGTGTCCTAAGCCCAACAATCTTAGCTGCTTCATCAATGACCTTCCCTCTGTCACAAGGTCAGAAGGGGGAATGTTCACCAATGATTGCACGGTGTTCAGCACCATTCCTGACTGCTCAGATACTGAAGCAATCCATGCTCAAATGCAACATGATCTGGACAATATCCAGGCTTGGGCCGACATGGCAAGTAACATTTGTGCCACATAAATGCCAGACAATGACCACTGCAATAAGAGATACTCAAACCAGCACCCTTGATATTCAACGATATTACCATCACTGAATCTTCCACTGTCAACATCTTTGGGGTTACTATTAACCAGAAACTCAACTGGACTCACCACATAAACACAGTGACTACAAGAGCAGGTCAGAAACTAGGGATATTGCAGCAAGTAACTCACCTCATGACACCCCAAAGTCTATCCACCATCTGCAAGCACAATTCAGGAGTGTAATAGAATACTCCCCACTTGCCTGAATGGGTGCAGCTCCAACAACACTTAAGAAGCTTGACATCATCCAGGTCAAACAACCCGCTTGATTGGCACCACATCTACAAACATTTAATCCCTCCACCACCAGCACTCAGTAGCAGCAGTGTGTACTATCTACAAGATGCACTGCAGAAATTCACCAAAGATCTTTAGACAGCACTTTCCAAACTCACAACCACGTCCATCTAGAAGGACAAGGACAGCAGGTACTTGGGAACACCACCACCTGCAAGTTCCCCTCCAAGCCACTCACAAAGAACATAGGCTATACAGCAGAGAACAGGCCCCTCGGCCCTCGATGTTGCCCCGACTTGTGAACTAATCTAAGTCCATAAACCTACACTATCCCGTCATCATCCATATGCTTATCCAAGGACCGTTTAAATGCCCCTAATGTGGCTGAGTTAACTAAAGTGGCAGGCAGGGCATTCCACACCCTTACCACTCTCTGAGTAAAGATTCTGCCTCTGACATCTGTCATAAACCTATCACCCCTCAATTTGCAGCTATGTCCCCTCATACAAGCAGATGTCACCATCCTAGGAAAAAGACTTTCACTGTCCACCCTATCTAATCCTCTGATCATCTTGTATGTCTC
>NC_057714.1:119935871-119967167 GCF_004010195.1 Chiloscyllium plagiosum | reverse complement strand
TACATAGATCCCTTAAAATTGCCACCCAAGTGGACAGGGTTGTTAAGAAAGCATGTGGTGTTTTGGCTTTCATTAACAGGGGTATTGAGTTTAAGAGTCGTGAGATCTTGTTGCAGATTTATAAAACTTTGGTTAGACCGCACTTGGAATACTGCGTCCAGTTCTGGTCGCCCTATTATAGGAAAGATGTGGATGCTTTGGAGAGGGTTCAGAGGAGGTTTACCAGGATGCTGCCTGGACTGGAGGGCTTATCTTATGAAGAGAGGTTGACTGAGCTCAGACCTTTTTCATTGGAGAAAAGGAGGAGGAGAGGGGACCTAATTGAGATATACAAGATAATGAGAGGCATAGGTAGAGTCGATAGCCAGAGACTATTTCCCAGGGAAGAAATGACTAACACGAGGGGTCATAGTTTTAAGCTGATTGGAGGAAAGTATAGAGGGGATGTCCGAGGCAGGTTCTTTACACAGAGAGTTGTGAGAGCATGGAATGTGTTGCCAGCAGCAGTTGTGGAAGCAAGGTCATTGGGGACATTTAAGAGTCTACCGGACATGCATATGGCCACAGAAATTTGAGGGTGCATACATGAGGATCAGTGGTCGGCACAACATCGTGGGCTGAAGGGCCTGTTCTGTGCTTCCAAACTGTCTGCCAATCCACCAACTTTAGTGTCATCTGCAAACTTACTAACCCATTTACCTATGCCTGCGTCCAAATTGTTTATAGAAATGACAAACAACAATAGTCCCAAAACAGACCCTTGTGGCACCACACTAGTGACCAGACTCCAGGCTGAATATTTTCCATCAAGCACCACTCATTGCCTTCTTACAGAAAGCCAGTTTCTAATCCAAACTGCTAAATCACCTCCAATCCCATGCCTCCGCATTTTCTCCAATAGCCTACCATGTGGAATCTTATCAAAGGCTTTGCTGAAGTCCATGCACACCACGTCAACTGCCATACCCTCATCCACATGCTTGGTCACCTTCTCAAAAAACTCAATGAGGTTTGTGAGACAATGACCTGCTCTTGACGAAACTATGTTGACTATTTCCAATCAAATTGTTGCTTGCTAGATGATTGTAAATCCTATCTCTTATAATCCTTTCCAAAACTTTTCCTACAACAGACATAAGGGTCACTGGCCTATAATTACCTGGGTCATCTCTACTGCCCTTCTTGAACATGGGCACAACATTTGCAATCCTCCAGTGCTCGGATACTAAACCTGTAGACAATGGCGGTTCAAAGATCATGGCCAAAGTCTCCGCCATCTCCTCCCTAGCTTCCCAGAAAATTCTCAGAAGACTCCCATCCAGCCCAGGGAACTTACCTACCTTCACACTTTCTAGAATTGATAACACCCCTTCCTTACTAACCTCAATCCTTTCAAGTCTAATAGCCAGGATCTCAGTCTTCTCCTCTACAATATTCTCCTTTTCCTGAGTGAAAACAGATGAGAAATATTCGTTTAGCACCTCTCCGATCTCCACAGGCTCCATACACAACTTCCCACTTCTGTCTTTCACAGGCTCTATTCCTACCGTTGAGGAAGTTAAAATGTCAAGGGGGGAGGGTCAGTTCCATGCTTTGCTTCTCTTCCAGGGCACTTTGGGAACTTTCTGGTTAAAAATCTCACTACCAAAAAAAAACTTACTGCAACAGCAACTGAAAGCCTGTACTCTTTCAAACCACACATGTGGATTCCCCCATTCCAAGTAAGCCTAGACAAAACCTTTGTCCTTTCCAGCCAGGACTACTAGCCTTGGGCCCAACCCAGCTAGCTGCCTCCCTCTCCCATTGTCTCACTTCCCCTCCATATTAGCATAGGTATGTAAATTCCCCCCCCCCCCGTTACCTCATCTCCATATTAGCATAGGAGAAAGTGAGGTCTGCAGATGCTGGAGATCAGAGCTGAAAATGTGTTGCTGGAACAGCGCAGCAGGTCAGGCCGCATCCAGGGAACAGGAGGATCGATGTTTCGGGGATAAGGCCGAGGAAGGGCTTATGCCCGAAACGTCGATTCTCCTATTCCCTGGATGCTGCCTGACCTGCTGCGCTGTTCCAGCAACACATTTTCAGCTCCATATTAGCATAGGTATGTGAGTTCCCCATTTGTGGCAGGCAAAACCTTTCTGCTTTACTTCCTTTCCATTAACACATAATCATGGAAGATATGATAATCGGTTTCTATTGTCCATTCACACATTATTACAGGACATCGACATTCATCAGGTTTTGTAAAATTATAATTGCCTGCTTTAACTTATGTGATGTCAATCATCCGTGTGACTAATAAGTCTTTGTTCAATTCCTATAAAATATACTGTCTCTGGGTGTAAGTAAGAGATTCGTGAAGAAGAGCTGCTACAAGTAGGAACTCGGCCACTTTAGTGATGCTTTGAATCTCTTGCTGGCTATCCGATAATAAAGCTACTGTTGTTGAACAGAAACTTGTGTCGTCCAGATTTGTCGAAAAAAGCAGACATCAACACCCTTGTCATCCTTCTTTTCCTCACATACCTATAGAAAGCTTTAGGGTTTTCCTTTATTCTACCTCCTAAAGACTGCTAATGTCCCTTCCTTGCTCTTCTTAACTCTCTCTTTAAATCCTTCCTAGCTAATGTGTAACTCTCCATCGCCTCATCTGAACTATCTTGTCTCAACATTACATAAGCCTCCCTCTTTTGCTTAACAAGAGATATAATTTCTTTAGTAAACCACAGTTCTCTTATCTTATCACTTCCTTCCTGCCTGACAGGGACCTATCTATCAAAGACACGCAGTATCTGTTCCTTAAACCAGCTCCACATTTTGATTGTCCTCATCCCCTGCATTTTGCTGCCCTATTCTATGCCTCCGAAGTCTTGCCTAATCGCATTATAATTGCCCTTCCCCCATCTATAACACATGATCTGGTACATTACCAAATACCAGATCTAGTGTGGCTTCCCCTCTTGTCGGCCCTTTGACATACTGTGCCAGGAAACCCTCCTGCACACATTGGACAAAAACTGATCCATCCAGCATAATAGTTGTAGCATTTTCAATCAATGTTGGGGAGGTTAAAGTCCCCCATAATGACCACCCTGTTATTTTCACTTCTGCCCAGAACCAATATACCAATCCTCTCCTCTAATCTATGGACCTTTGCGGAGGCCTATAAAAAAACTCCCAGCAGTGTGACCTCTCCTCTCCTGTTTCTAACCTCAACTCATACCACCTCAGTGGACAAGTCCTCGTCAAAATTTCTTTCAGCCACCATTATACTGTCTTTGACTAATAAAGCCACATTCCTCCTCTTTTACCACCTTCCCTGATCTTAATGAAAGATCTAAACCCTGGAACCTGCAACATCCATTCCTGACCTTGCTCTATCCACGTCTTAGAAATGGCCACAACATTGAAGTCCCAGGTAACTATCCATGCTGCAAGCTCACCTACCTTATTCCAGATACTCCTGGCTTGGAAATATATTGCCGTTCCT
Source organism: Chiloscyllium plagiosum (assembly GCF_004010195.1). Lineage (NCBI taxonomy): Eukaryota > Metazoa > Chordata > Chondrichthyes > Orectolobiformes > Hemiscylliidae > Chiloscyllium > Chiloscyllium plagiosum. Next base: position 119,963,677 of record NC_057714.1, on the reverse strand, counting down.
TCACAGTCATTGGGTCAAAACTGGACTGCAGCGATTCAAGAAGGCAGCTCACCACCACCTTCTTAAGGGCAAATAGGGACGGGTATCAATGCTGGCTAGCCAGCGATGCCCAAGTCCCACAAATTAATTTTTAAAAACAGCCAAATTTGCTACGTTTTTCCAGCACTCTGCGTTTTTTTCTGATCTCCAGTATCCACTTTTTAAAAAAAAACTAGACTAATTCCTAGAATGGGAGAAAGTGAGGACTGCAGATGCTGGAGATCCGAGTCAAGAAACGTGGTGCTGGAAAAGCACAGCAGGTCAGGCAGCATCCGAGGAGCAGGAGAGTCGACGTCTCGGGTATAAGTCCTTCATCAGGAATGGGTTTGATGAAGGACTTTTGCTCAAAACGTCAACTCTCCTACTCCTTGGATGCTGCCTTACCTGCTGTGCTTTTCCAGCGCCATACTTCTCAATTAATTCCTAGAATGAGTCATTTGCCTTATGGGGAAAGGCTAGACAATATAGGCTTTGTATCCTCTGGAGTTTAGAATGGTCAAAGTTGACTTAATTGAAACATACAAGATCCTGAGAGGAATTGATCAGGCCAATGTGAAAAAAAAAGAGGTCATCCATGTAGAATCAAAATAAGAATTCTTTTTCTGTCAGAGGGTTGAGAGGCTTTGGAATTCCTTTCCTCAAAAGGCAGTGAATGTAGCACCTTTTAAGGTAGAGGTAGATACCAACGTGATGGAAGATTATCATGAGTGTGCGCGGATATAGAGTTGATGCTAAAATCATTTTATTCAATAGCATTGCAGGCTTGAAGGGTCATGCTCGTTCCTTGTTTGAATGATTAGCTTCAACATCTCTTCCATTTACGCAATGTTTAAGGTCAGTACTACCAAGCAATTATCTTAGGATAGGAATGGAACCAGGAAAGAGCAGGTCCTCTTGTCCCATGTTGGAAGATAATGGAGATTTATTGGAGGAGGATGATTTTTGTTAACAATGTTAAAGGCTGCAGAGAGGCTGGGAATGACTAGAAAATACAGTTTATCACAGTAACATCACTAAAGATTTCACACACGTCTTAAAACAGCAACTTATTTCCCCAAAGTATGTGGACATATGGACATGCATACAGAGGAAATATAGCACATAAAGATGCAGGAGGTAAAATGTTCAAGGACTTGAGAGAGGAAAGGGAAAGTGGAGAGGAATTTCTAAGAAGGTTGGTGACCCCTTCCTTGAGGAAGAGGGGGACAATATCTTAAGAGGACGAATTGCTAAAACTACTAGACAACATTGGAATCAAGTGTGAAGATTAAGTGATCAGTACTTAATAGAAAGAAGGTAGAGAGCAGAAGGTGAGTTTAAATGACAAAATGAGCCCAAAAATAATAAAGGTGAATGAAATAGAAATGAGAGAAAAGTGACCATAGTTCTATTAATTTTAAGGAGTTATGGAGAAGGACAAAACTGGTCCAAGGTTTAAGTTTTAAATTGGGGCATGGTGAAATTTGATGGAATCAGTCAGGAGCTTGCAGGGATTGATTGGAGTAGTTTGTTTGTAAGCAAAGGGACCTCCGTCAAGTGGGAGGCCTTTAAAAGTGTGGCAGCTAATGTTCAAGGTCTTGATGTTCCTGTGAGGGTGAAGGGCAAGGCTGGCACGACTATGGATGACAAGAGATATTGAGGCTTTGACCAGAAAGGAGAAGACTTGGCTCAGGTACAGGCAGCTGGGATCAAGGGAATCCCAGGAGGTATAAAAGGGATACAGGAATTTACTGAAGAAGGAACAGAGGGACCTTGGCGTTCAGGTGCACGGTTCCCTGAAAGTGGAGTCACAGGCAGACAGAACAGTAGAGAAGGCTTTTGGTACAATGGCCTTCATCAGTCTGGGTATTGAGTAAAGAAGTTGGGAAGTTATGTTGCAGTTGTACAGAATGTTGGCGAGGCTGCAACTTGGAGTATTGTGTTCAGTTTTGGTCACCTTGCTATTGGAAATACGTTATTAAACTGGAAAGAGTGCATAAGAAATTACAAAGAGGTTGCCAGGACTCAAAGGATTGAGTTATAGGGAGAAGTTGGACAAGCTAGTACTTTTTCGTTTAGAGTGTAAGAGACTGAGGGGGTGTCTTATAAAAGTGTATGAGATCATGAGAAGCATGAATAGGATGAATTCACTCAGTCTTTTTCCCAGGGTTGGAGAATTAAGGATTGGAGGGCATCAGTTAGAGGGGAAACAATAAAAGGGAACCTGAGGGGAAACTTTTTAACACAGAGGGTGCTACGAGCTGCCAGCGGAAGTGGTTGAGATGAGTACAGTAACAATATTTAAAAGGTGTTTGGACAAATACATGGATAGGAAAAGTTTAGTAGAATATAGGCCAAGTGCAGGGAAATGGGTTTAGTGAGGATGGACATTTTGGTCGGTGTGGACCAGTTTGGGCCAAAGGACCTGCCTCTGTGCTGTCAGACTCGAAAAGTACTATTTTAAGACTAGGACAGGGTCTAATGGAAGGAAGAGATGTGACAGTAACAGCTGATCAGATTATATTAACCTTCGTTGCAAAGAATTTTTCACACCTATCGTTGAAAATGAAGCTGGAGGTTTGGAGAGGAGTTTAAGAAGATGGTTTGCAGTATGAAACCAAGCTATGGAATTTCTCCATTCCAGGATGAATCTGGAATAGAAAAGAGTTTTAGCAAATGAAGGATCTGACTGCTTTGTCATCCAGGGTAAAACAGAATAATCTAGGGAGCCTGATCTTCATTTTCCCAGTATCAAAATTAAACATTTAGGTGTCAGCTATGGGTAGCTCTCCTCTGAATTATGAGATTGTGGATTCAGGTTCCAGCCCAGAGGCCTGTACCTGTGCACTAAGGCATGAAGTGCAATGTCAATGTGCTTTTTTTTTCATCGGAGATTAAACCAAGGCAGATTCTAACCTCTTAGAGGGATGTAAAAAAAAAATCCATGGCACTATAAATGGAGTTCAGGTGATTTCTCTCTGATGTGATGACCAATAAAGTCATAGAGTCACACAGCACAGTAACAGACCCTTTGGCTCACTAATAAAGTGTTTTAAGATACCTGATCCTCAAAAGGTGCTTGAGAATTGCAATTCCTTCTTGTTTGCCAAAGATGTTCAGAGAGAAATTATAAGTTGGTAGCAATTCTCTCCCTTTGAGTTAATTTCCCATTACAGATTGAGAGGTTAAATGGTAGATGGTTGGTGCATGTGATTGCACTGTATTGGAATTCAGTGCTCTTGATCACCATTGACTGTTGCTTTTCTACATTTGTATACTTTCATAGGTGAGAAAGTGAGGTCTGCAGATGCTGGAGATCAGAGCTGGAAATGTGTTGCTGGAAAAGCGCAGCAGGTCAGGCAGCATCCAGGGAACAGGAGAATCGATGTTTCGGGCATAAGCCTGAAGAAGGGCTTATGCCCGAAACATCGATTCTCCTGTTCCCTGGATGCTGCCTGACCTGCTGCGCTTTTCCAGCAACACATTTCCAGCTACTTTCATTGGTGGTCTTTGAAATGTTCTGGAATCTACAGCGTTGAATGGAAAGGAGCAAAATACTTTGTAATACCAAAGAAGGGGGAAGTTTTTTAATGGATCAAACACAAAACATCAATTTAAATTGAACCACAGTAAACATTCCAAATGCAAAGAGTGTTATTTACTCTTGACAGATACTTTATTGTGTAATATTTTGTATGCCAAGCCAGTTTGAAATAAAATCTGTCAAGTCTTTAATTAAAATCACTAAAAAATAGAAGCAGAGGATGAGTCATTAAATATTTCTTAATACACTAATGGCAAGAGTTGGGATAAAGGCAACAGAAGGGAATAAATCAGAGACCAAGGTAGAGAAAAATACAGTTTATCTCATTTAATTTTACATTTTAAAATTATGCAGCATCATACTCTGAGCAGAATACCTTCCATTTTTGCTCAAAGAGAATGGTCCCTCAAAGGTCCTTCCACTGATTCTATCCCTGCCTAGGCATACAATCTTTCATTTAATTTTACTTCCCTTCCATAGAAACAGAAGAACTAGCATTCTACGAATTGAACAAAGCAACCAATTCAAACCTTTTTTTGATAAATTAAAATTCCCAAGAACAATGCATCACTTTGGTTGCCACCCTTTTCTGAATATATGGACATGATGGGAAGAAATGATTGCATCTCTGGGGCTCTTGCTGACCTCCATTCTCACCTCTGAAATTATGACATAATACTGGGAGAAATCGCTCCAACCTCAGTAAATTCTAATGTTACCTAGGGATGGCAAATACTTGAGACAGATGCTTTGACTGACATCTGCACCGTAATCTCCCCATGGTACGAATAAATAGGTTGTAGGTCCTCCTTAATCTCCAGTCTATTGCTACCTTTTTATTTTATTTTGCCCTCCAACTGTCTGTAGGTGTCAATTACAGAAAGCACTTGGTGTTGCATGGGTCACCAGATTGAAACAGGTTGTAGATGCTGACCAGGGGGAACATGGTGAGCGCCCCCAACATAGAGCCCAGTTGCACCACTGCTCCACACCAGACGAGGGCACTGTGACCTTCATCACGCAGAATGATACCAATCATCACCTTCACGTATGACAGCGTTCCAACAAATAGGATCCATGACATGACCTGATGGGGAGAGAAAAAGTGATGCCAGTTGGACTTTCAGCTTAATATGATGTCAGCTGTGGCTCAGTGCAATCCCAAAGCAGAAGACTCCACATTCAAGCCCCACTCTACAGGTCAAGCATATAATCCAGGCCAAAACTCCCAGTATATTGATGGGGTTTTACACTTGCAAAATTGCCATTGCTCAGACCAGGTGTTAAACTGCCTTCCTAAGTGCTCTCATGATGATAAAACCTTGCAATTTTACAGCACCTTCAACATGGTGAAACATCTCAAAGCACTGCAAAAAGAGGGTAACCTCAGAATCAGATAGAATGGTTACAGCACAGGAGGAAGCCATTCAGCCCATTGTCTCTGTGCTGGCTTTCTGAAGAAAACAAAAAAATCAGAGCCATACCCCCACCTTCTTTACATAGCATTGTATTTTTATTTCCAGGTACCAATCTAATTCCTTGAGAGCCTCAAATGCCCCATTTTCAGGCAGTACCTTCAATCCAAACACTTGCTGCATATAAAAGTTTCTACACATGTCACTGTTGCTTTTTCACACCTTAGACCTTACCCTGCCAATTCTCAAATTCTTCAGTCAATTGGAAGTATCTCCCTATCTATACTGTCTAAGTTCCTCCTGATTTTGAAAACCTCTATTAAATCTGCTCCAAATCTTCTCTTCTCCTTGGAAAACAATCCCAACTTCCTCAATCTTTCTATGCAAGGTCCTCATTCCTGGAATCATTATGTGAGTCTTTCTACACTCTCTCCAATACCTTCACATCTTTACTGAAGTGTGGCATTGCAGAACTGAACGTTACACTTCAGCAAAAGCTTCTCTTTCATACAAACTTAACATCACTTCCTTGCTCATGCACTCCATGCCCCTATTTTAAAAAAGCCTAGGATACTGTATGCTTAATTAACTTCTCTCTCACCTTCAGTGATTTATACTGATATACACTCAAGGCCTTCTGCTCCTGCACCCCCTGTAGAATCCCACCGGGTATTTTGTGTCATCTCTCTGCCCTTATCCCACCAAATTAATCACTTCACAAGCCTAAAGCAAAACTAAGTTTGACACCAAATCATGCAAGATGATATTAGGACATGTGATTAAAGTAGTAGGCTTTAAGGAGCATGATCCAAATGAAGACACTATGTGAAGAAGAGCAGATAAATTCTTGACATCTAAGACAATATTCATCTTCCAACACACTGACCAGTCAAATAACCTGGCTATTGTAGAAAAAAAGTTCATTGTAACTTCTAGCTGTCTGCAAATTGGTTGTTTCTTGTGTTATAACCACCTAAAGTTAATTTTTGTATCATCCTCAAAACAGTTTAATCATGTTTATAATCAGTTCTAAACCATCAATGTTTACTTAGTGAACCTAGTACTGAACCCAGCAGAACCCTACTGAAGACAACGACTCAGTCACAAAACTCATTGAACATTATCCTTTGCTCTCTGCCAATGAGCCAATTTTGGATCCACCAGCCATTTTCCCATTAATGTCACGGAGCTCCACATTTCTTATCAGTCTGCCATGTGAGACCTTGTCAAAAGCCTTTCTAAAATCTATGTGGATTACAGCAAGCATCACAAAAATTGTTACCTCCTCAAAGTTTTGAATCAAGATACGACCTTTGCTTAAAAAACCAATGGCGACCTGTGTCTAATTAATCTAAGGCTTTCCAAATTGTACATTTCTATCTGGACTGAGTTCAACCCAAACCACCCACTTGGAAATATAAGTAACATAGAATAGCAGGGACAGGGGCTAACAGGAGTGTTGCTGGATTCTGGGTTTCAAGTACAATCTGAAGATCAAGGATACATCAAGTACTTGTGCAACTCCTGTGAATCTGATCCAAGTTGAGCTGTATAGATTGGAAATTCAGAAGAGAGATGCAAGGTGAGGAAAGTAGGAAGTTTCCTGGTGTGGCTCATATTTATTTCCATTGCTTCTAGTTTCCTCTACTATTTTTAACACTATTGCTTACCTCTCTCCTCGGTCCCTCTCTATCATTATGCCTCCTTTCAATTTTGTCTGACCCAGGTATGCTATGCTCCACAATTCCTACCCCAATGGTATAGTATTCCATGACATTCCTACACTCTTGCTGCTGTCCCAGATACAGCCAATTTCTGGATACTGTTCTGGATACTGTTCCTTCTGAGACTTTTTGGGAACTCCCAAAAGGCTCATTGAGGTACTCACAATAGTGGCCAGACTGGATGCAACTGCAATTCCGACCCTTCTGCTGAACCTCACACCCAGCTGGCCTACTAACAGTTAATCTCACCAATGTCACCAAGTTAATCTTCCCAAACTGCTAACCTTTTGAACTCTGCTACAAATCAGTTATCACTGCCACTGTCTACATCGCAATCCAAGATCTCCATTAATTTGTGCACATGGTCTTTACTTCAACATCATAGCCAGAGCAGAAACCTGTTTGAGGGATGATGATACCTTCCCACTAACTGAAGCTTTCCGCCTGGCTACGAGTTCCAGCAACCAGACTATCACAATAATGGTGGGGTTATCATCACCAAAACGTCTCTTAGATCAGCAGACTTTGCATCGTCAGGAAGGAGAGATCAAATTAGGAGTGAGACACAGCCTGAGTGACTACAGAGGAACTCGATTATGCAAAGAACACGGGCAGGGCGTATTTCATTCAGTTAATCGAATTCCGGATAATCGAATGCCGGATAACATAGTTTAGCCAAGCATCGGGACATTGTGATCTTGCTGGATAATCTGATAATCGAAGTTCCTGTATATATACACTTTGGGGATTTTGGTGACAGCGTGGGAATTTGGTGCAGAGGGATAGAGGTGGTTTCTGCTGGCTTTTACAGTTTAAGTTTAAACAGGATCAGTTAAAGCCCAGGACTGGGGACTCAGCACAAAAGGAGGAGTGAAATCACAGGAAAACAGTCATTTCATTGGTTGGTGATAACTGCTAATCTGACTAGTATAGGTAATTTCATGTTCAGAGTTAAATAGGACAAATATTAACAGAGTTATAGACAAAATAAAAAGACCAGTAGGAAATTTTTTTTAAAAATTAGTTATATAAAGTAGAGTTGCAGGGTAAGGCCAGTATTGTACCTGCATGATGTGGGAGCTGTTGAACCCCATTGTGGTTCCTCGTGACCACATCTGCAGCAAGTGCAGACCTCTTGAGGAACTCCAGCTCACAGTTGATGAGCTGGAGTTAGAGCTTCGAACATTGCAACACGTCATGGTCTGGGAGAATTACCTGGGTGCTGTGTTTCGGGAGGTAGGCACACCGCCTAAATTAACCACCTCGAATTCAGTGGTCAGGGTCAGGAGGGTGTGAGCACGAGCGAGGCAGGTAGAGGGATACCGACAGAGCGTCAGTCCATGAATATGTATGACAGGTTTTAGATTCTTGCTCCCTGTATGGATGACAGCAGGAGCTGTAGAGAGGATGAGGAAACTAATCATAGCACCATAGTACTGTGGACCATTCAAGAGGAGAGAGAATAACGAAATATAGCTGTAATCGGGAATGAACCATGAGCTAACTGGCAGAGGTTCAACAGATAAAAGAGTTAGTGCTTTGCTCAAAGATTGGTGTGAGAGAAATGGGTTCGGATTTATGGGACACTGGCATCAGTATTGGGAAAGGACCGAGCTGTTCCAATGGGACAGAGTCCACCTGGTGGGACCAGTATCCTGGTGAATATGGGGAGAAGGCAGGAGAATGAGGTTGAGAAACATATCAGCCGTGATCAAATGGTAGAGCAGACTCAATGGGCTGAATGGCCTCATTCTGCTCCTGTATCTTCTGGTCTTATAGATCTGTCCCCATTTTTGACTCCTCTACTTCCTCTCATTAATAATAAAGTATTTCTCTCCAAGACATTGTCACTCTTTTCTTCCCTCAGTTTCCACACCGAATGACCTCCTGTGCTCGATGATTTCTTGCACAGCTGCATTCCTTTAGGTATCTAATCACGGTCAGAGTCATTCCTGCAATGGCTGCTGTTCTGACCCTTGAGCAGAAGGTGCAGGAAGAAACATGGTATGGTCATTGCCATTATTGTACCCCATTAGTGGGAACTTTGCTTAGCCAGTGTCAGAGGGTCTTGAGAGCAGGGAGAGTGGCCATATCAAAACACAAGCTTTTACCATCAAGCAGCAAACATCAAGATGAACTTAACAATAAACATCAAGAAGAGTTGAAAAGTGTGGCACTGGAAAAGCACAGCAGATCAGGCAGCATCCGAGGAGCAGAAGGATCGACGTTTCGGGCAGAAGCCCTTCATCAGAATGCCTATACCCAAAACCTCAATCCTCCTGCTCCTTGGATGCTGCCTGACCTGCTGTGCTTTTCCAGTGCTACACTTTTCAATTCTGATCTCCAGCATCTGCAGTCCTCACTTTCTCCAAACTCAGGAAGAGGTACCAAGAAGTAGTTCAGTGATCCTTGGTTCTTGCCTACTTTAAGTCACTGAACTCAAAATGTTAATTCTATTTCTCTCTCCACAGATGCTGCCTGACCTGCTGAGCTTCTCCAACAATTCCTGTTATTATTTCAGATTTCCAGCATCCGCAATTCTTTGTTTTATTATAATAAGAAGTCACATCACTGGATTGAGGCAATATGGAATGTTCAGAAATTATTAATTGGCATGAATGGCAACTGAAGTATTAATGGAGTTTAAATGGAGCAAAGCAAAGAAGTATTTATTTTCAGTCAAAATGCAAAACTTCAGAGCCCCGAGAGCTGAGGAATACCATGTAGAAACTTAAAGCCAAGCGCAAAATGGAGCTGAAAGGTTTTCAAATTAAGCAAGACTGGTGAAGTCTGAAATACAAAGACTGCCAAAGTAAATATTAGGAGTCACATGGCACCATCACACCTCAGAGACTGCAAATGAGCTTTCTTGAGGAAAACAAATGTTGGTAGTGGTGTGACAAGGTAAATGTCGAGATTCCAAAGTGACTGCCCTTCTATAAAAGGAATGCCATTTGTTGTTCAGTGCTTTGGAACACCCTGTGGTGGGGGAAGGGTGCTATAGAAATGCTGGATGTGTTTTGAGGCTGATTTCAGGAGTTTCAGAACTTCAAACGTAATGTAAAACATAACTCACTATGAGGATACTGCCGGCCCGTGTCTGAACCAGCCAGGGACATGGGCTGAGGACTGCCATAACCATGATATAGGATCCCATTGCAGTACCTGTTAGTGTCAGAAATCCCATCAATCGCAGCGATCTGGAATGGAAAATGCAAAACAATAACATCACCCAGTGAGACAGAGATGGCATTCTAAGAGAGGCGTTGGCCTTGTGATATTTTTAATAGGCTATTCATCCAGAAAACCTGCCATAGAGTCGTAGAAATGTACAGCACGGAAACAGACCCTTCGGTCCAACTCATCCATACTGACCAGATATTCCAACCTAATCCCATTTGCCAGCACTTGGCCCATATCCCTCTAAACCCATCCAAATACCTTTTAAATGTTGCAATTATACCAGCCTCCACTACTTCCTTTGGCAACTCATTCCATACATGGACAATTCTATGCGGCACGGCGGCACGGTGGCACAGTGGTTAGCACTGCTGCCTCACAGCGCCAGAGACCCGGGTTCAATTCCCGCCTCAGGCGACTGACTGTGTGGAGTTTGCACGTTCTTTTCGTGTCTGCGTGGGTTTCCTCCGGGTGCTCCGGTTTCCTCCCACAGTCCAAAAGATGTGCAGGGTCAGGTGAATTGGCCATGCTAAATTGCCCGTAGTGTTAGGTAAGGGGTAAATGTAGGGGTATGGGTGGGTTTCGCTTCGGCGGGTCGGTGTGGACTTGTTGGGCCGAAGGGCCTGTTTCCACACTGTAATCTAATCTAATCTAATCTAATCTAATCTATGTGAAAATGTTGCCCCCAAGGTCCCTTTTAGATCTTTCCCCTCTCAACCTAAATCTATGCCCTCTAGTTCTGGACTCCCCACCGCAGGGAAAAGACTTTGTCTATTTATTCTGTCCATGCCCCTCATGACTTTATAAACCTCTATCTATAAGGCCACCCCTCAGTCTCCGACGCTCCAGGGAAAACAGTCCCAGCCTATTCAGCCTTTCCCTATAGCTCAAATCCTCCAACCCCAGCAACATGGGGAATGTGAGGACTGCAGATGCTGGAGATCAGAGTTGAAAAGTGTGGTGCTGGAAAAGCACAGCCAGTCAGGCAGTATCCAAGGAGCAGAAGAGTTAATGTTTTGAGCATGAGTTGTTCTTCAGGATTCATTCGAGTGCATGTGACAATAAAGGCTATTCTATTCATTGGTCATACCCCAGCTGGACTAAGTGCATTCAGCCTCGGCACTACTACTCAGGCAGCATCTAAGATTCAACGTTTCGAACGTGAGCTCTTCAACAACATTAGTTCATGGTCAAACATTGACTCTCCTACTCCTCGGATGCTGCCTGACCAGCTGTGCTTTTCCAGTACCACACTTTTCAACTCAAATCCTGTCAAGGCAAATGGTGAAATTTAAATCAATTTCTTTAAAATCTGGAATTAAGAGTCTAATGAAACTGTTGTGGATTGTTTGAAAAACCTTTCTGGTTCACTAATGTCTTTTAGGGAAGGAAGCTGCTGTCCTTATCTGGTCTGGCCTACATGTGACTCCAGACCCAAGGCAATATGGCTGACTCTTAAAACATCCTCTGGGCAATTACAGATGGGCAATAAATGCTGGCCAAGCCAGCATCACCCACATCCTGGGAAAACTGGATGGCAGCCCATTGTATGCCAATCTGTACTGGGCCAGTTAGCTCCAAGATCCTACTCTGCTGAGGATATGCAGGTCCTGGGCCTCCTCCACCGCCGCTCCCTCACCACCCAATGCCTCGAGGAAGAACACCTCATCTTCCACCTCGGAACACTTCAACCCCAGGGCATCAATGTGGACTTCACCAGTTTCCTCATTTCCCCTCCCCCCACCTTACCTCAGTTCCAACCTTCCAGCTCAGCACTGTCCTCATGACCTGTCCTACCTGCCAATCTCCCTTCCCACCTATCCGCTCTACCCTCCCCTCTGACCTATCATCTCCATCCCCACCCCCATTCACCTATTGTACTCTTTACTACCTTCTCCCCAGCCCCACCCCACCCCCATTTATCTCTCCACCCTGGAGGCTCCCTGCCTCTATTCCTGATGAAGGGCTTTTGCCTGAAACATTGATTTTCCTATTCCTCGGATGCTGCCTGACTTGCTGTGCTTTTCCAGCACCACCTGATCTAAACTCTAAGATTTATCTGTCCTTTCTGTCAGGAGCAATCTTGACATGCCACTTCCTACATTTTGGGGCTTCCAAATGTTTTGCAGAGAACAGTTTTGTCTAGAACAACCTATTTTCACTGAATGAGTCCAAGGACTCTGGAGTCAGCTGAACTATTCTCCAGCCCACCCAATCTTTAGGCTGGAGAGAGGAAACAAAGCAGAAGGAATGGGGGTATTCAGTGATACAGAGATATACAGTCATATGGTGGAATAGAGCGAGCACGCACCGAGTACTGCATCAGAGTGGAGCAAGCCAGCCAATTCCCGGAGTGAGTCCTGGATGGAGGCCCGCATGTGGAGGCAGTGTGACCTCATTCTCTAGGGCCAGCAAGCACAGACGAAGACTTAAGTATTTACCGTCACTTTCATTAACGTTTGGGACAACTGTTCCATGCTACTCGACTTTTTAAAAATGCTGTAATTATACTTATAAGTATCTGTACCTAAGTACCCAGTAGCTAAGATGACACTGAAAGTTGACATTACGAACCTTTCATTCGAGTGCACATGACAATAAGGGCTATTCTATTCCTTGGTAAGACCCCAGCTGGACAAACTGCATTCAGCTCACGCACTACAACTCTGGTAGTTTTGGAATGGATACAGGGCAAATTCTTTTTAAAAAAGATATATTTGGTCATGCCTGGACATCACTGGCTGTGTTGCACATTAGGGTGATAATAAGGGTTCAAAAACTAAATCAGGAGAACAGGTTGAGGGGTGATATGATGAAAGTAGTTAAAATGTTTAGGATTCAACAAAGTCAACATTGAGGAATTATTTCTTCTGATCAGGAAATCTCAAAGAAGTCAAGAACACGGAGAAGATGCCACAATCAGATCAACTCATGAGTAGAATCAAGAAGCCAAATTATTTAGCCCTGCTCCTCATCATACATTCACTTGTTCATATGGAAACGTAACAAAAAAAAAGGCACTCTGATTTGGTTCCAGATCATTTTATTTCTATACCCGACTATTGGCTAGTTTGATGTTGAACCTCAGCCCTTTTCTGAAGAGTGGTGACCCCCAGGTTAAACTACCATCAGTCATTTCCCTCTGTAATGACAGAGCACTTCCATTCCTATGGTCTGGCAGGACTATGGTGACTTTACCTTTACTGACTAAAGCCTACTATCATATGTCTGCACATACCAGCTCCATGGATGTAGGCAAACAAAGTCATATGTGATGTCAAAATGACCTGCAGTGCCACTTTACTACCACAAGATGGAGACCATGAGCTTTGATTCTTTACAGAGCCTGGTTACTGCCCCCACATGGAGGAGGAATAGTATTGTCATATAGACAAAGTCAGAAGTCACGCGTCACCAGGTTATAGCCCAATAGGTTTATTTGAAATCACAAGCTTTTGGAGTATAGCCCCTTTGTCAGGTGACCCACCTTAACCCTATACACCAAAAGCTTGTGATTTCAAATAATTTGTTGGACTATAACATGGCATCGTGAGACTTCTGACTTTGTCCACCCCAGTCCAACACCAACATCTTCACATATTATCATAGTGGGCAATATATAACCAAACCTGTATTAGCACAGCAATGTTAATACAACAGCTATATGAAAGAATGGTTCAGGTAAGTCCCCACGATGAGGCAGGGGAAGGGATGGGAGGGAGGTATGATTAAGAATTTTAAATCGGTGAAAATATTGCTTTTTTATATCAGTGGGTTTCAGGGCCAGCGAATGTTCCTCAGGATTTCTCATTAACATTTTTAAAACAGGCATTTGCAGTGCAATTAAGAGCCTGACTTAAATACAACAGTTGCCAATTATGTTGGCTAAGCTTGAGATCTTGTAGTGAAAGGCAATTCCAACAGCTGGCTCTACAAGTGAAATGCCTTTTACTGTACTCCTTGTGGGTCAGCAGGAGTGACCAGATGTGAACAGCCCATGGGTTTAAAACAAAATATTCCTCTCCTCAATTCTTGTTCTTCAGTCACCATAGAAGATGGTTCTTATAACATTCTGAATTAATAATTAATTAATTAATGTCTGAATAGTCAATATGATCTTTTGCTTTGACAACATGAGAAGGGTCAGTGATGGGTTTTTCAGATCATTTCTTTCTTTTGGGTCTGAAATTTCTTTTCTGGAATTTTTATGCCTGCTCCAAATGACTTCATGGGTTCATACAGGGTGGCAGCGGGGATAGGAGGGGAAGGAAGTGTTAGGGAAAGAGTGTCTGTCAGCAGGTTGATTCTATGACTGGGCATTTTCTGAGTCACACAGCATGGAAACAGATCCTTTGGTCCAACTCACCAATGCTGACCAGATCTCCTATAAAAATTTAGTCTCATCTGTCAGCATTTGGCCCACATCCCTGTAAGTTTTTCCAATTCATGTATATCTACACTCCAGTGGAAAAAGTCCCAACCTATCCAAGCTTTCTTTATAACTTAAACCTTCCACGCCTGACGACATCCTAGTAAATCTCTTCTGAGTCCTCTCTAGTTTAATAATATCCTTCCTATAGCAAGCTACTCCTGGTGTCGTGGTGGTGAAACCGTATCAATGGACCACACGGGGCTTTCCTGCCCATCAGCTTTGAACATTTGCAGCCCAGATATCATGCACTAAAATGGGATTTTGGGAAATTGATCAATAAATCTGGTCCTTTGTGAGCTGACAACAGGAACAGCCACAAAATAATGCCATAAGACTCAGCGGTTGGAGTCTGCCTGGTCAAGGTGTGACTCTGTACCTACAAACAGTGTTGGACTCTCAACCAGGAATTGGTGTAGCTTGTATTTCAATACAGGTGTTAACAGGAACAACAGCTTACCGGTTTGTGTAGAACATGGCAATGAAACAGGCCAGTGGATTGGCCATGGCACCAAGGGCAGCGGACAAGTGATAGGCCAAATTCCCATATGGTAGGCATGAGTAAGACTGGACAGAAGGAAGGACAGCATTGGTCAGTGCATTTACCCATCCTAGGATTAGGAAGATCAGGACCATCTCTGAGCGGGAGTACTTCCCAGTCCCAAAAATGGCTTTCACCCTGGCTTCATGTTGACTGTCTGAAGGACTGATCATGGGTCTCTGTTCTGTCACCTCTATTTTGTTCAATTCTGCCCCTCCGTTGGCAGCCTCTGTCTGTTTAACATATTTACTGGTTGTTCGCTGTTGACGGGACTGTGGGAGGTAGTTGAGAAGAATAAATGCCACCAAGCATAGCGCCATCACACCGCTGAGGAAAAAGAAGAAAATCTCTGGCGGGAAGTTGGCTGGCTGGTATCGAGCTACAATACTGTAATTGTTGCTGCCATCACCAGTCAAGTTTGATGACACGTTGCCGGTTGTGCTTTTGGTGGTGTTGACACAACTAACAACTCCGACACCTTGGCCTAATGCGACAAGGCCCGGGACCAGCCCACTGAGGCCCTCTCCGATGAAATAACTGGTCAGGTACTTGGGCTGCAGGCGGGTCATGAAGGGCAGGAAGGTCACTGAAGATGTACAGTCCACCAACGAGAGGAAAAACGCCAAGACCAGGAGTGCCGTGCTGTGCACTGCACCAGCCAATATGCTGGTCACTTTCCAGAAGAAAGGCAATAGAAAGGAAGCTGCAATGCCTAAGCAGACAATGGCATAGATCACAGCAGACTCATTCAGCTTTCTGGGTGAAAACCTGTGCATCAATGTGACAAACAAAGGCCCCACATTAGCAAACTGGATGATGATGGTGAGGTACGATGGGAGGTACCAGCCCTCGGGTATTTCTGGCACAATAAGAGGTAGTTCTACCCAGAGGCCGTTGATCGCTATCCAGGACCCCATTCCAAAGACAGCAGCCAATATATGGACAATCGATGCCATGGTAATGGCTGGATTCATCGATTACTCAAAAGATCTCCAACAGTGTCCACTCAGTTGCCAAAGCTCTCCTTCAAAAACAAAAGAGAAACAAAGTCAGTAAAACATCGAGTTGCTGAGGAGTTCCAACAGTAAACAAATGAAAATTGGACTATTTACGATTGCGAGCTCTAAGAATTTTCTATTCTGGGTGTCCAGTAACAACAAGCATTCCCTGGGTCAGGCAGAACACAAGCAAACAGGGAGACAGGTTCCTTCCACTCTGTTACAAAAAAATGTTTTAACTCTTTTTTTCCCCCCAATCCTACCCACCCCAGAACAACTGCAGAGACTGCCCCTGTTTTCTGAGTTTAACAATGGTTTAAAAATTGCAGGACGCTTCGTGATGAGTTCACGTACTATTACTCTAAAAGAAATAATAATTTGTTAAATGAAAGAGATGTGCTGTGAGTTCTGAACCTCTACAAATTGCTGAACCATTCATACTGTTAGCTTTGACAAAAAGAAAAATATTACCATTATAGGGCTGGTAGATCACACCAAAGTTCCCAATGATAATGAGGTTTATAGTCCCTAGCACAAAACTCAACCTTTGAGATGCAGAGAGGGAAAATAAACACTCCAGCTCCAGCTGGTGGCAACTCTTTCCCAATTGAGTGCACACAGATTAAACCAGAAAATATGACCCATCACAGAGCCCCAACCTACCTCCCTCCCTCCAGTAGGGGGTCACTTGATAACAATAAAACCAGGATTCTTCTATTCTGTCCAAGATGCGGAGGTCGACAACAATATTATGCCTGAAATCACACAACCTCTGCAGAGACCAGGCGTTGAAGTCATGAACTTATAACAACTGAGACAGATAGATAAGAAATGCAAAATAGGAGCCACAGTAGAATGTTGAGGTCCTCTACATTGACATGCATCACAACTGATGTTTGACTTCGACTCCACACTTTCCCATCCGATTCCCATATCCTAGGATTTCCTTAGAATCAAAGAAATCTATTTATCTCAACCTTGAGTACACTCAATGACCAAGCATCCACAAGCCTCTGGAGAATCTGCAAAGATTCACAATTCTCTGAGAACATAGATTTCCCTTCATCTTCGTTTTAAATGACTAACTCCTTACTTGGAGATTGTGACCCCAAGTCTTTGACTCTTCAATCAGGGGAAACAGACCCTGATGAACAATCTATGAATGTTATGGAGCTCAATGAGACTAACTCTCAGTTACAAATCTCCAGAGAATAGAAGCTTATTTAAATTCATTCTCTCATTACGGGACACCTATCTTCCCAAGAATCAATGCAGTGAGCCCTGGCCGCACTCCTTCCTTAATGAGAAGACCTGCCATCCCCTTCCCAAGATGCATTATCTGAACAAAATGCTACATCGCAGAAACATACAAAATCTCTACTGAGATGACAAACTAGGACATAATGAAATGGGTACATTACAACAGTTTATAATGCATAGGCATGCAATAATGCACGCTCATGGGCAAATCAGTGGCACTGACACAGGCAAAGCTGCAATTAATTAATAGAATTTATAGGGATTTGGCCGACTTTTCATTCCCTCTACATTTACTCCCCCCCACATAACACTAACCCTTAAACATTGGTCAGGTTGAAAAAAAAATCTCTTCTTCCCTACATGAACAGTGTTGGCTGATTTTAGCTCTGTCACTTAAACAAAAGAAATTACTACAGTTTCACTAAAAACACAATTTCTACATCTCGAATAAATATATAACAATCTTTAGTTTTATTTCTTTATCACTACTTATTGTGCCATTACCTTCCTTATCATTCGTCTCTATTTAAATTTTAAATGCTAAAAGACTTTTCAATCTTCTCAAATACTCTATTAGTCCCTATCAATTTTTGAAGCTTTATATTTCCATTAATCTGCCTCTCCTTTACATTTCTAATGATCAAATCATAGAATTTTATAAAAGAGATGTTTGGTTCATCAAGCTGACTCTGAAACAGGAATTGATGAAACGCGTTGCCTCTTTCTCCCTACAGCTCTTCAAATACTCCTTTATAAATTCCCCTTTCAATTTTCTTTTACTGTCCATTCAGGCAGTGTCATCCAGACTATGACAATGCACTGTTTCAATAAAACATTCTCCTCACCTTCCTCCAGGTTCTTTTGCAAATTATCGTAAAAAAGGAGCAGGTTGTGTTACTTCTCAAACACACCACCCTCCCACCCCGTCAAGTTCAACAGCTCCCAGAGAGAAAGAATCACCCTTACCTCACCTAACTCCTTGTCGATTACAACCTTTCTCCAAGCCACAGACTCGAGTCAGATATTAAGTAGACAGAAGATGCAGCGAGAGAGAGGCATCACCACTGCACAACAGCTTATTCCCTGAATCAGGGAAAGCTAGCCTCCCCTATGCCCTCCAACAACCAAGGCCAAACCAGATGTACTTAATGTACCAGCAACAAGGGTAATCAGTTGTTTCAAGGATACGTATCTTTAGTAACACTCATAACATGCTGATACAAATATAACAAACTTTGTGATATGTTGATCAAAAAAATCCTTGAAAACTGCAGCATGTGCAGGTTCAGGAGACTGGGTGAAAGGAATATGTTCTCCACTGTCCCTGCGTCTTGTATAATCATTTATCTACTTACCCAGGAAAGCAAAAAAGGTCATTGTTTCTGCCAGACGAGGTATGAATCACAGTGGGTGAATGAATATCTGATTTATCCTTTTCATCTGTATCAATAAACCTCATTTAGTTCTGCTGTCCTTCATGTTATGTACCTTTGTGGATTATCATTGAGTGAGGGCCCAGACCATTATTCAACTTCTCTGCTTTTCCTGCCAAAGGGCATAACCTCTCATTTTCCCATATTATATTCTAGTAAGTTTTTTTGCCCATTCACTTAACCAATTTATATCCTTCCACATTTGTGTCATGTTCACTACATTCCTACCCACCTGCTTTTGTGACATCCACAAACTTGGCTGTGGTATATTCACTTCCCTCATTCAAGTCAGCAACATATATTATAAATGATTGTGGCCCCAGCATTGATCTCTGGAGCAATCCACTGACAGATTTACCATCCTGAACACAACCCTTTATTCCAACTCTGTCTTCTATTGATTACTAGTCCTCTACGGTAATACATTGCCAGGACCATGAGCTCTTACTGCATTAAGTAGTCTAACATGCGGTACCTTATCAAATGCCTCCTAGAAACTCTAATATAGTACATTTACTGGTTCCCCATTACCTATCTTGCAATGATAGATCCTCTAAGAATTCAATTAAATTTGTCAGGCTTCCCCTTCATGAAGCCATGCTGACTCTGCTACTGCATCCTTTACAATAGACTACCATTTTCCCAGTACCAGATGTTAAGATTACTACTGAACTTTGCTATATTGTATATTTATTTCTTTCAGTCCAATTCTTAACTTCCTTAGTTAACTATGGTTAACTAAGCTTAGCTCCTTCCTAGAATCCTTCTTCCGTCTTGGAAGAAGAGTGGAAGCCTTTACCCTAAATCCAACCTTGTTCCTTTCTGTTCCCATAAACCTTAGCCTCAACCATCAACCCTTTGTCAATGAATATCTGTTGCCTTCCAATTTCTCAGGCACCTACTCTTTTAGACTTTATAACTCACCATTTTCCTACTTTCGAAAACTCTATCACACCTCCAACTTTTTCCAGCTCTGATGAAAGATATTCACTTTTATTCTCTCTCCAAACCTGCCGTTTGACCTGTTTTGATTCATTAACTTCCTTACTCAATCTGGGTGATGAGTGATTCCAATTCACACCAACCTTTAACTGATCTAGATTTCTCTCGATTTACCAGGGAACCAGGAGTGAGCCACATCCAAGAATGATTCCTTTTTAAAATTGTCCACCCCCATCGTTTTCCTGAGCAGCAGGAAAATCGATTGATGCATCTCTCAGTCAATACAGATGTCTCTGAATCCCCCTCCTTCCAGTATACAATCTATAATATACTCATGTTTAACAAATGTTTACATGTACAACAATTAGGAATGTAAGAACATCGGAGCAGGAGTCCATGCATCAAGCCTTCCTCATCATTCTATACAATAACAGTAATAGTACAATTATTACAGTACAATCAATAATATAATCAATCAATCTCTTAAGGTCCTTTCCCACACTATCCCCATATTCCTTAATGACACTAGTATTTATAAATCTCTTTCTATTATAAATATGCTCAAAGACTGAGCTTTCACAGTCCGAAGGTAGCGATTCCCAAACATACACAACCCTTTGAAAGTTTGAGCTGACATTTTGTTACACTGCATTTTGACTAGAAACGGGACACTTTTTTTACGATTAAGAAAACGTTACCTTGTCTTATATTAATGTATCATTTGATTGCGTTTCCAAACCCTCCTGTTTGGTTTCAATCCCTGAATCAGGGCTGAAATAACCCTGTGATATTAACCTACCCACCTCTCCCTCCCGGTTGGTGGTTGGACAGCGGGAACGCCAGTCACTATCCAGCCCCTTTACATCTCTCCTGCTCAGAAATGACAGGAGAGCAGCTTCCTTAGATCAGGAATGAACGGAACAGATACAAAGTCGTTCTTTTGTAGCAAGTCGTGTACTGAATCTTCCCAAAAAGGGGGTGCAGCCACAACACTTAGGAACCAGCCCCCACTCCCTCATTTTCACTTCCTATTTCTTCTCAATCGGGAATGTCCTCTGACACACTTCGAGCTAATTTATTTTTAGAAAACAAACACGTTTAAAACATTAAATTATATGTTAAATTATTCTAACACGACCCGACACAGACCGCGCCCGCTCCACTCTCCCTCTGGTACAACCACATTCTCTCCAGTTCAAATCAAACAAGGAATTAGATACAGCGATTAAGGTCTTAGCCCAGTTTCAGGGTGATATTGTGACGGACCAGGAAGCTTTAGAAACGGCTTCGCTCCGGGTCATTGTAACCATGGGGACGGTTCTTTAAACACGTTTCCCCCCCCAGTCCGGACTCCACAAAATATTCAGTGTAAGACGACATAATGGAGGCTGAAGGAAAACCACTCACAGGGCGTCAATCCCATCCACATGGTATGAAGAGGAAGCGTTTGCAATGAATGAAGAATTGTCCTGCCCACTTCCCCAACAAGGCAGCGGGCGATGACTCAGCATTCTTGCTGGCTTCAAGTGACAGCAGAGACACAGCGCCGTGTATTCTTCCCGGTACACAAAGCGTTAAGGGGATAAACAGTTTTCAATTAGGAAACAAGAGACAGGATGGCCCATATTTCGTCAATCTATTGTTTTTTAAAAAAAACCCTCAGTTCCATTGCGACATTCAAGTGCATCTGCAATGACGCAAGCTCCAACTATTTTTTTTAAAAATTCATTCACAGGATGTGGGCATCACTGGCTGGGCCAGCGTTTATTGCCCAGAGGACAATGCAGAGTCAACCACATTGCGGTGGTTTTGGAGTCACAAAGAGTCCAGAGCAGGTAAGGATAGCAGTTTCCTTCCCTAAAGGGCATTAGTGAACCAGATGGGGTTTTCCAACAATGTTTTCATGATCACCATTTGACTCTTAATTCCAGATTTTATTTCATTGAATTCAAGTTTCCCATCTGCCACAGTGTCCCCAGACTGCGTTTCTGGATTAATAGTCTGGCGATAGTACCACTAGGCCATCCCTTCCCCACGACTGCTTTGTCTTTAATTGAAACAAAATGGCCATATCTTGTAAAATATCAGCTTCTGGATTCTAATTTTACCTTTAAACTGTTGTGGACACATCCTTGCTGAAAAAAAAGGAACACAAGGCTCCATAAGGGGATAATAGTCACTGCATCATTTTATTGGGGTTGGATAGTGATTGCGTTTCCACTGCCACTGAACTCGAAACGTTAGCTCTAACTTTCTCTCTCTGCACATATTGCCAGACCTGCTGAGTTTCTCCAGTCTTTCTGTTTTTGTTTGTTTATCTTTTGGTTACTTCTTCCTTGCAGATCTGAGACTGTAACATAAAAACTTAGCATCATAAGTCACTTAACTCCTGTGGATCTTAACACTGACTTTCTTGAAATTTTCCTCCTTGCTTCACGCCTGCCACTTTACCACAGTGTATTTGTTTTCAGCTGTCAGGGCTACCGATGCGAGTCAGCTGTGATCTCACCACATGCTTAATCCTTCCTTTTCCAATTCCCTTTATTACCAAATAGTTCAATAATTTTTTTCAGCTGAGTTGCTTGCATAGCTCCCTGGAAATTAATCTTGATTTCCTAGATTTGGCACACCCTTGGGAGGTAGGCAGCAACTAACATTTCCCGTAATGAGTGCAGAGGCCAGTCATTCTGAATCTGTCGTACCAGGAAATGATTTCATAAGATTGTGAAACTTGGAGCAAGTTAAACCAAGGACTGCAGATGCTGGAAACCAGAGTTTAGATTAGAGTGGTGCTGGAAAAGCAGAGCATCCGAGAAGCAGGAAAATCGACGTTTCGGGCAAAAGTCCTTCAGAAGTAGGCCGTACAGCCCAGCCATTCAATGGGACCGTGGTTGACTGGATAATCTTCTACTTTTCTTATCTTTTCCCATAACCCTTGATTCCCTTACAGATTAAACATCTGTCTATCTCAACCCTTTAAATGTACTTCACAACACAGCCTCAGCAACCCTGTGTGGTAAAGAATTCCACAGATTCACCACCCACAGGATTAAAAGAAACTTCTTCATCTCTATTAAACAGGAACCCCCTACTCTAACATCACACCGCCTGACCCTAGACTCTCACAAGGGGAAACAACCTCTCTGCATCTACCCTGTCAACCCCAGAAAGAAGTTTATCTTTCAATATGATCACATCATTCTTCTAAGCTACATGGGAGCATGGATAGGGTCAATAGCCAAGGTGTTTTCTCAAGGGTATGGAGTTTAAGGTGAGAGAGGAAAGATTTAAAAGGGAGCAAAGGGGAAACTTATCCAGGCAAGAAAGTGGTGCGTGTATGAAATGACTTACCAGAGGAAATGATGGAGGCTGGTACAATTGCAACATTTAAAATGCATCTGGATGGATACATGAATGGGAAGTATTTAACTGAAACAAAATGGCCATATCTTGTAAAATATAATGAATGGGAAGTGTTTAGAACATATGGGCCAAATGCTGGCAAATGGGCCTATATTAATTTCCGATATCTGGCCCAGACAAATTGCACCAAAATGTCTGTTTCTGTACTATACATCTCTATGATAATATGTATAGGACCAACCTACAGGTCTTGTCGTAAATCCCTCCATACCCCAGGATCAATTTAATGAAACTCTTCTGGACTGTCTCCTTAGATAAGGCAACCAAAACTGTTCACAGTATTTCTAGTTGTGGTTTGTTTTGTGACTTGCATAGTTTTAGCAAAACCTCCCGATTGTATTTATTAATATTAATTAAATTCCCTGAGCACTCAGTGAAGCTACTTGTCCTAATTCTCTTTGCAAAATCCTATGGAATTGTGGAAAATTTGCATACCTTTCCCATATTAGGCAGTTTACAGGTCACATGGTGGGATAATATTGCTCAGCCTGAAAGCTCAGTAATCTCAACAAGTATTGAATATATCAGAAAATTCTACAACAAAAAGGAAAAAAAAACCTAAACAAATATTCCCTTGTTATTAAAGACCCCCACCGATAGCTCACTTTAGAGCAGGATTGTAATGTGGTGGTAATGTTCCTGAATACATCATCCACAGAATCTGGCAAATACTCTGAGGGCGAGAGTTCAAATTCGACCATGAGGCAGTAGAATTTTAAAAGTTACACATAATTCGGGATTTAAACCTACTGTGTTGGCAATCGTGAAATCATTATCAATTGTCTCTTCTTTTTAAAAGCTTGATTCACTAATGTTCTCCTGGGAACTCTTGAACATGGAATTTCGAAACTGCCTGGCTAATCTATTCGTGGTTAACAAATCATAAGACATCTTGTGCTTGAGTACAAAAACCCGGAATTTATTCTGAACCTTTCCAAAGCTCTGATTGGACCACAACTACAGAATCAAGCCCAATCCTGGCTGTCACACTTCATGAAATTCACTTTATGTGTTCTTAATATAGAGCAGATTTATCAGAATGGTTCCGGGGATAAGGGACCAGTTAGGTTGGAAAATAGAGGCAGTCATCTCCTTGTTTCAAGGCTGAAGAACTATGGTTCAGCTGCATTTAGAATACTGCGGACAGTTCTGGTCGCCACATTCCCAAAAGCATGCGGATGCTTTGGAGAGGGTGTGGAGGAGGTTCACCAGGATGTTGCCTGGTATGGAGAGAGGTTGAATAGGTTAGGATTATTTTCATTAGAAAGATGGAGATTAAGAGGGGATCTGATTGAGGTCTACAAAATCATGAGAGGTATAGGCAGGGTGGAAAGCAAGAAGCTTTTTCCCAAAGCGCGGAACTCAATTACTAGGGCTCATGAGTTCAAAGTGAGAGGGGAAAGGTTTAGGGGAGATATATGAGAGGTATAGACAGGGTGGAAAGCAAGCTTTTTCCCAAAGCGCGGAACTCAATTACTAGGGCTCATGAGTTCAAAGTGAGAGGGGAAAGGTTTAGGGGAGATATGCATGGAAAGTTCTTCATGCAGAGGGTCGTGGTGGCCTGGAATGCGTTACCAGCAGAGACGGTAGGGGCGGGAACGATAGCATCAATTAAGATGTATCTAGACAGATACATTAATGGGCAGGGAGCAAAGGGATACAGATCCTTAGAAAATAGGTGGCAGGTTTAGATAGAAGATATGGATTGGTGAAGGCTTGGAGGGCCTGTTCCTGTGCTGCAATGATCTTTGTTCTTTTTGTTCTCTTTAAGGGAAATCTGATAGATGTACAAAATGATGGGCAGTACTGGTAAGGTAGATTTTAAAAAAAAGCTGTTCCCATTAGCTCATGTATATTTAGCATATTGGGCAAGAGGTGAGGAGAAACGTTTTTTAAAAACACATCAAGCAGTTAAGACTTGGAATTCACCCTCTACAAGGTGGAAATGGAGGTAATCAATAATTTTAAATGGAAATTAAATAATTTGTCATTTTCAATGCAAGGGGCTTAACAGGGATGGCAGATGTACTCAGGTCATGGTTAGGAACATGAGACTGGGATATTATAGCAATTACAGAAACATGGCTCAGGGATGAGCAGGACTGGCAGCTTAATGTTCCAGGATACAAATGCTACAGTAAGGATAGAAAGGGAGGCAAGAGAGGAGGGGGGAGTGGCGTTTTTGATAAGAGATAGCCATTACAGCTGTGCTGAGGGAGGATATTCCTGGAAATACATCCAGGGACGTTATTTGGGTGGAACTGAGAAATAAGAAAGGGATGATCACCTTATTGGGATTGTATTATAGACCCCCTAATAGTCAGAGGGAAATTGAGAAACAAACTTGTAAGGAGATCTCAGTTATCTGTAAGAACAATAGGGTGATTATGGTCGGGGATTTTAACTTTCCAAACATAGACTGGGACTACCATAGTGTTAAGGGTTTAGATGGAGAGGAATTTGTTAAGTGTGTACAAGAAAATTTTCTGATACAGTATGTGGATGTACCTACCTCACAGGTGCAAAACTTGACCTACTCTTGCGAAATAAGGCAGAGCAAGTGACTGAGGTGTCAGTGGGGAGCAACTTGGGGCCAGCGACCATAATTCTATTCGTTTTAAAATAGTGATGGAAAAGGATAGACCAGATCTAAAAGTTGAAGTTCTAAATTGGAGAAAGGCCAATTTTGACGGTATTAGGCAAGAACTTTCGAATGCTGATTGGGGGCAGATGTTCGCAGGTAAAGAGATGACTGGAAAATGGGAAGTCTTCAGAAATGAGATAACGAGAATCCAGAGAAAGTATATTCCTGTCAGGGTGAAAGAAAAGGGTGGTAGGTATAGGGAATTTTGGATGAGTAAAGAAATTGACGGTTTGGTTAAGAAAAAGAAGGAAGCATATGTAAGGTATAGACAAGATAGATCAAGTGAAAACTTAGAGTATAAAGGCAGTAGGAGTATACTTAAGAGGGAAATCAGGAGGGCAAAAAGGGGGCATGAGGTAGCTTTGGTAAATTGAGTTAAGGACAATCCAAAGGGTTTTTACAAATACGTTAAGGACAAAAGGGTAACAAGGGAGAGAATAGGGCCCCTCAAAGATCAGCAAGACGGCCTTTGTGTGGAGTTACAGAAAATGGGGGAGATACTAAATGAGTATTTTGCATCAGTATTTACAGTGGAAAAGGATATGGAAAATATAGACTGTAGGGAAATAGATAAAAACAATGACTGCAGATGCTGGAAACCAGATTCTGGATTAGTGGTGCTGGAAGAGAAGCAGTTCAGGCAGCATCCGAGGAGCAGAAAAATTGACGTTTCGGGCAAAAGCCCTTCATCAGGAATGAAGGCAGAGAGCCTGAAGGGTGGAGAGATAAGCTAGAGGAGGGTGGGGGTGGGGAGAAAGTAGCATAGAGTACAATAGGTGAGTGGAGGAGGGGATGAAGATGATAGGTGAGGGAGGAGGGTGGAATGGATAGGTGGAAAAGAAGATAGGCAGGTAGGACAAGTCATGGGGACAGTGCTGAGCTGGAAGTTTGGAACGAGGGTGAGTTGGGGGAAGGGGAAATGAGGAAACTGTTGAAGTCCACATTGATGCCCTGGGGTTGAAGTGTTCCAAGGCGGAAGATGAGGCGTTCTTCCTCCAGGCGTCTGGTGGTGAGGGAGTGGCTGTGAAGGAGGCCCAGGACCTCCATGTCCTCGGCAGAGTGGGAGGGGGAGTTGAAATGTTGGGCCACAGGGCGGTGTAGTTGATTCCTGATGAAGGGCTTTTGCCCGAGACGTCGATTTTACTGTTCCTCAGATGCTGCCTGAACTGCTGTGCTCTTCCAGCACCACTAATCCAGAATGTAGGGAAATAGATGGTGACACCTTGCAAAATGTTCAAATTACAGAGGAGGACGTGCTGGATGTCTTGAAATGCATAAAGGTGGATAAATCCCCAGAACCTGATCAGGTATACCCGAGAACTCTATGGGAAGCTAGAGAAGTGGTTGCTGGGCCTCTTGCTGAGATATTTGTATTATTGATAGTCACAAGTGAGGTGCCGGAAGACTGGGGGTTGGCAAACGTGGTGCCACTGTTTAAGAAAAATGGTAAGGACAAGCCAGGGAACTATAGTCTGGTGAGCCTGACCTCGGGGGTGGGCAAGTTGTTGGAGGGAATCCTGAGGGACAGGATGTATATGCATTTGGAAAGGCAAGGACTGATTAGGGATAGTCAACATGGCTTTGTGCGTGGGAAGTCACATCTCACAAACTTGATTGAGTTTTTTGAGGAAGTAACAAAGAGGATTAATGAGGGCAGGGCGGCAGATGTGATCTATGTGGATTTCAGTAAGACGTTCAACAAGGTTCCCCATGGGAGATTAATTAGCAAGGTTAGATCTCACGGAATACAGGGAGAACTAACCATTTGGATACAGAACTGGCTCAAAGGTAGAAGACAGAGGGTGGTGGTGGAGGATAGTTTTTCAGACTGAAGGCTTGTGACCAGTGGAGTACCACAAGGATCGGTGCTGGGTCCTCTACTTTTTGTCACTTACATAAATGATTTGGATGTGAGCATAATAGGTACAGTTAGTAAGTTTGCAGATGATACCAAAATTGGAGGTGTAGCGGACAGCGAAGAGGGTTACCTCAGATTACAACAGGATCTTGTCCAGATTGGGTAATGGGCAGAGAAGTGGCAGATGGAGTTTAATTCAGATAAATGCAAGGTGCTGCATTTTGGGTAAGCAAATCTTAGCAGGATGTATACACTTAATTGTAACGTCCTAGGGAGTGTTGCTGAACAAAGAGACCTTGGAGTGCAGGTTCATAGCTCCTTGAAAGTGGAGTTGCAGGTAGATAGGATAGTGAAGGTGGCGTTTGGTATGCTTTCCTTTATTGGTCAGAGTATTGAG
>NC_057714.1:119898828-119933901 GCF_004010195.1 Chiloscyllium plagiosum | reverse complement strand
TCTTCCTGACCTCTCCGCCCCCACCCCACTCCGGCCTATCACCCTCACCTTGACCTCCTTCCACCCATCGCATTTCCAACGCCCCTCCCCCAAGTCCCTCCTCCCTACCTTTTATCTTAGCCTGCTGGACACACTTTCCTCATTCCTGAAGAAGGGCTTATGCCCGAAACGTCGATTCTCCTGCTCCTTGGATGCTGCCTGACCTGCTGCGCTTTTTCAGCAACACATTTTCAGCTGTGTTGTAATGAGTCTATTCTATGTAGAACGTTACATTGAACAAGCACCACACAGAGTTGCAGATTAATCTGTATTGTCTTGTCTACTTTGTTGCTTAATCATTTAATCTCTTTATTAGAGATTTTTGTATTCTAAGAACATTCTTTAATGGAGAACTCAATGTAAAGAAAAACACCTAACTACACTTAACAAGAAGTATCAAGCAATATTTGACACAAGAAATCAGTGCATTCATCAAAAGATTTTAAAAACAGGAATCAGTGAAACACTGTCAGAATGCCAGAAAGCTCTGTACATTGTTAGTATTGTGATACTGAGAGCTCTGCAGCAACACTGACTGGATTCCTACTTGATGATCTTATCCAGTCGCTGTTCATTAAGGAAACCTAAAAGCTCAAGTATTTGGAGCATAAGACAATAAGTCTTATGAACCATGTAATTAAAATTGTTTTAATCACCACTTTGAGAAGAAATGATTTGGAGAGGCCGGTGTTGGACTGGGGTGTACAAAGTTAAAAATCACACAACACCAGGTTGTAGTCCAACAGGTTTAATTGGAAGCACACTAGCTTTTGGAGCGCCGCTCCTTCACAACCACCTAATGAAGGAGCATCGCTCCGAAAGCTAGTGTGCTTCCAATTAAACCTGTTGGACTATAACCTGGTGTTGTGTGATTTTTAACTTTGAGAAGAAATGACTAGCCTGACATTTAGGCCAGTCAAGAAAGGAACAAAAGTTTGCATCTATAATGAGTTGATTTTGAAAGATGTGGTTGTATCTGAATGGTTCATTACTGTAAGAAGGCATTTGACAGAGCCTATCAGAAAATAATAGAGTGCCTCTACAAACTAGAAATGGACATAAATTATAAAAGGATATAAAAGGAATCTATGCTGGCATCAATGATAGAATTTTACAGTGGCCTGTCAGACAGCTAGGTAATCAAAAGAGGAGAGCAGAGATATGCTATTGCCCAAACCCGTTCAACATGTTCACTAAAACCACCTTCAGAGGCGTGGAAGATCTACTAGTTGATAACATTGACAACTTTGAGATACACAGGTGATAACAGAGTGAAGAGGCAGTACAGGAAATCACAAATAAAAGGAAGGCAAGGAATGTGAATGATGCATTAAGAATGAATGTGAAGACAAATAAGCAGTGGTAATAAGCAGAGAATTAGCTCGCCGAGTTCTGGGTTATCATACAGATGTTTTGTTACCGTGCTGGATAACATCATCAGTGCGAGTTCCATGAAACACTATTGTTCTGTGCTGCTGGGTTTTTATGTAGTCTGGTCTGTTGGGTTGAACAGAGAACGAACCCTGGAAGTGAAAATTAAAGTAAACCAAAAAGTCCCGGAATGAGTGGCAAGGTTCACATGCCTTGGACAGATTAAAAGGACATATGGTGGGAGGTGTGATTGTGAAATCCATTGGAGTATTGAAACAGCCATGACCACTTTATTGGAATAAAGGTGGTGTTAACATTAAAGAAACTGAACTGAATCTTGCAAAGACTGCTGAGGTGCAACACATTGCCATCCATGTTATATGTCTCTGTGACATGGACAACCAAACAGAGAATGAGATGAATGTATTTGAGATACAGACATACAAGAGAATGTTCTATAAATCCTGCAAAGTTCCACAGATGGACAGAATAAAGAAAAAGTGGTGGAAATGCCTGGAGAGAAGAAATTAGTGTGTTAAATAAAAAAAAGTACTATTTTGGTCACATCATTTGAGCAAATGGCAAGCAGAGATAATTATTGCAAGAAAAGATTAACAGAAAATGGAGGGAGAAGCAGAGGAGAAAATTAAGTTGAATATATTCAACTACACGTACCTGTCTAGATGGAACGTGTAAAAATATGGGAAAGGCAGAAGTGGAGATTCATGGCCGTCAACCTTTTGTGAAGATGGTGGCGCCAGTGCACGAATGAACATCCCCTTCTGGTCCACCTCACTGTATACCAGTGAGCAACTTATTCAACTCAGTGAGACCCTCTGCAATTTAATGGAATTTAAGTGCGTCAGTGGAGCATGTGGGAAGAACGAAGGTTTTTATTTATACAGAGTGTGGGCGTTTTTATTTATTCACAGAATGTAACCCAAGGTTATCTTTGGAGGACAGATCTAACAGACTGGGCCTGTTTCCACAGGAGTTTAAAAGTGTATGAGGTGATTGAACAATCTTAACAAGTGGACATGTAATGCATGTTTTCTGGGCCAACATTTATTTCCCTTCCCCAAGTGCTGTTGACAAAGTGGTGCGCTGCCTTCTTGAAACACTGCAGTCCTTAGATGTGGCAACAGCCACAATGCTGCTGGGAGGCAGCTCCAGGGTTGTAACCCAGCAACATTGAAGGACTGGCAATATATTTCAAGTCAGGATGGGGCATGTGAAGGTGGTGGTGTTCCCATGTATCTGTTCTCCATTGCTGAAGGTGGTAGTGGCTACAGGCTTGGAAGATGCTGTCTTGGGGAATTTCAGCAGTTGTAGATGGTACACAGTGCAGTCACTTTGCATTGGCAAGGATAGGAGTGAACAGAAATTAACATATAAAGGCGTTTAGGTGTTGTAATGCACAAATCACAAAAAGTCAGTATTTTGGCACAACACATAATTAAGATGGCTAATGGGATGCTATCCTTTGTGACGAGAAATGTTGACCGTAAAAGTAGGGAGTCTGCCTTGATATACAGGGCACTGGTGAAAACACATCTCAAATACTGAATGTATTTTGATCTCCTCATTTAAGGAAGGATAGAAATGTGTTGAAGGCTGTTCAGAGGTTTACTGATTGATTTCTGGAATCCTAGGGTTATCTTAGGAAGATAGGTTTAACTGACTGGGCTGGTTTCCACAGGAGTTTAAGAGTGTATGGGGTGACGACTGAATGGTCTTGACAAGTAGACATGGAGTGCAGGTTTCCTGTCGTGGATGAGTTCACCCTTTTAGGATAGACATTGGGTGATTTTGTTTCTTTGAGGGCTGTGTGATTTTGCAATGCTTTTGCTTCCGAAGGTGATGCAAGTGGAGTCATTGCTTGCTTTAAGAGAGAGGTTTGTAAAATCCCAACAGT
Source organism: Chiloscyllium plagiosum (assembly GCF_004010195.1). Taxonomy (NCBI): domain Eukaryota; kingdom Metazoa; phylum Chordata; class Chondrichthyes; order Orectolobiformes; family Hemiscylliidae; genus Chiloscyllium; species Chiloscyllium plagiosum. Next base: position 119,930,576 of record NC_057714.1, on the reverse strand, counting down.
GTGGAAACAGGCCCTTTGACCCAACAAGTCCACACCGACCCTCCGAAGAGGAGTAACCTACCCAGACCCATTGTCCTACCCTATATTTACCCCTCACTAATGCACCTAATCTACACATCCCTGAACACTATGGGTAATGGACCGAGGTTTGCTCACTGAGTAAACCTACATCCAGAACCTTGACTTGAGCTACAAATCTCCTCAAACTCACTCACGGGTAATTTAGCATGGCCAACTCACTTAATCTGCAAATCTTTGGATTGTGAGTGGAAACCCACACAAAAACAGGGAGAACATGCAAACTCCACACAGACAGTCACCTGAGGCTGGAATCAAACCCAGCTCCCTGGCATTGTGAGGCAGCAGTGCTAACCACTGAGCCACCGTGCTGCCCTAAAACTCTCGCTGAGAATGGTGAAATATATTTTTGCATTCAAAGTAAATTCTCATGACCATGTTGCAACATTGTTGGCTTGGCCAACTCTCTGTAGAGCATTCATAGAATCCCAACAGTGGGGAAATAGCCCAAGGGAGAGAAATACCTGTTAGACAGGGGCCTCAAGGGTGGTGTGGGAATGTGGAATCATCATCCAAAATCTTATCCAATGGCCAACGTGGGCTCTTCCTCTGCATGTTCACACAAATTTAGCAGATAGGGTACCAACAGTTGGCTTCATCCTTATTGGTTATAAGATCATAAGAAGTAGGAATGAGTAGGCTGTTCAGCCCTTGAGCTAGCTGTGCCATTCAGTAGGACCATGGCTGACTCTAACATTCCTCCCATTCACATTCCTGCATTTCCCTGAATTTCAGGCAAGTGGCCTCAGAGGTGGTGAACTGGCATTGGGAGACAGGAGGTCAGTTACTCACTGCTGAAGTCCCAAGCCTCTGACCTTCTCGTCATCAAAGTATTGTTATTGCTAGTCCAGTCCATTTTCTTGTCTATAATCATGTCATAGATGTTGCGAGTGGAGAATTCAGTGATTGTTATGACATTGAATGTGAAGGGGAGATTTAAAGGTAAGGAGCAGAAGGTTTAGAAGAGATGCAAGGGGGGAGAAAAATGTTTTCACCCAGAAGAAATCTGGAACTCATTGCCTCTGAGGGTTGCAGAGACAGAAACCTCTGTAACAATTAAGCAGCTTTCTTAAAATGTGTATTTGATGCCAGGCATACAAGGCTATGGGCTAAGTGCTGGAAAGTGTGATTACTGTAGATGGTTGTGTTTGACCAGTGTTGATGCGATGGGCCAAAGGGCCTTTTTGTGTAGGTCTTTATGATTGCTGTATTTGTGATGGTCATTGCCTGACACTTGTGTTTTGCAAATGTTAAAAATCACTTATCAAGTCTGGACCTTGTCTTATTCCATCAGAAGATGTTTTGCTTAAGTGGCTGAGTGGTTATAAATGGGAACAGTGAAATTCATCATTCTGAGCATGTGATGGAAGTAAAATTCCATCCTTAACCAACTTTATGATCACTTGTCTTCATGTCTTTTGTTGACTGTTAAAGTTTAAAACAGCAATTATGTGTCACCATGTTATAACAAAGGCTTTTTAAATGCAAATTCTTGCTAGTGTGCAAGAGATCAATCCAGGACAGATCACACACTTATGCAAAGAAGGAATTGGAGAAAAGGTCACAAACATGTTTGAACAAGCCAAGTCTGGCTCTGAAATCCATGCTGACTGCCACTGTCTGGTGATTTGATAAGACTCGAGCTGGTTATCAAATTGGAAGTTTGTTGCTACAACATGTGAATTAGAAAGACGGATTCCAAATTCAGAGATTCTGTTTAAAAAAGCTAATGGTATTAAGTATGCAAATCAAAGCTGTGGAAACACTACAGAGAGTCCACTCTCATCTGGACTCTGGTTTCCAGCATCCGCAGTCCTTGTTTTACCAGGTTACAGTAATAGGCTATTTAGATGGAACAGCAGATTTGAAGGGCCAGATGGCTTACTCCTGCTCCCATTGTCTGTGTTTCTACTCCCAGGTTGTACAGTTTTACAGACATAGAAGGCCAACAGGGAAGAATGTTAGGAGAGAGTTATACAGAATAGAAACAGATCCTTCTGTTCAACTCATCCAGATATCTTAAACTGGTCTAATCCCATTAGCATGTTTTTGGCCCATATCCCTCTAAACCCTTCTCATCCACATACCCATCCAGATGCTTTTCAGATGTTGTAATCGTACCTACCTCAACCGCCTAATTCCATACATGCCACCAGCCTGAGGTGAAAAAAGCTGCCCCTCATGTCCATGTTAAATCTTTTTTGTCACCTTAAACCTACATCCTCTAGTTTTGGATTCCCTGCTATTCACCCTATCCATGCTCCTTATGATTTTTATAAGCTTCTATAAAAAGGTCACCACTCAGCTTCCAAGGCTCCAGGGAAAAAGAGAGAATCCCAGCCTATTCAGCCTCTCCGTACACACTCCGTTCGGCTATAATGTGGTAGTTCCATTTTCGTGCAATCCAGTGTTATGAAAATTGCATAATAGCAGTACCTTTTAAGGGGGCCAGAATCATGCTATAGCCAATACATGAAGTTTGTACTATAGAAAGTGTCCCCTCTGAAGACCTCCTTGTGGGCCTGGCCAAACTGGCCATAAACAGATCCAGGCAGCAGGCTGTGGAGTGGGACGTTAGGGCCGACTGCCTGCCCCTCTTCTGCGGTTACGTTAGAGCCCAGGTGTCTCTGGAGAAAGAGCACGTGATCTCCACTAACACCCTTGCTGTTCAGGGAGAGGTGGGTGCTGCAGGGAGTGGAGTGATTTATTTTCCCGTCCATTCTATTTTGATTTAATCCCTCCCCTCCCCTTCACTGTTTGATCACACAGCATTGCCCTTTGATGTCAAGGATACTGCTGGTCACTGGCCACTTGGGTGTTTCTTTTCTTCCTGGTGGTGGAAACTGAATAAAGATTTGTGCACCTTGTGTCTTTCACTGTGTCTCACACCTGCACACACACACCATGGGTGCAGGGGACTAAATAAGAAAGATAATAAGGACAGGCTATGGTTCTGATCACTCAGCTGGATCAGTGTGGCGTGAAGGGAAGAAAAGAAAAAGAAAAAAATGTCTCCAATTCAATAGTGTTATGGTGAATTCACATCAACAAAATGCACATCATTAGCAGAATGACCTGTAGTTAAACCCTCCAATCCAAAAAAAACCAAACAAAATAACAATTTAATGAACTCAATGAAAAGAAATCTAATCACATATTTATAACTCTGAGAGATGAAGAGGGCGTGCACGAGTTCAGTGCACAATGAGTAATAGAGTGTGACTCTAAGATAGTGATATTTTGGGTCTGTAGCTTTAAATTTGTAGAAAATGAAGATAAGCCAGGAGCTTGTGTTGTGTTAACTCATTTTCTGTTCAGATAGGCACACTACAACCTAGAGCTCAGTGGAATTTCTCATCTTCAGAAGCCGACTGCAGTGTCTGTTGTCTTTCTTACATCCTTTCTCTCCCTGCAACCCAAGTCCCACCATCGTCTTGTTTACTCTCAGTAGAAGGGACTACTTCTCTCACCACTCCCCACTCATTTTATTCTTCTTTCACCACTACTGCATGGTCATTCAGTGATTAGCACTGCTGTCTCAGTGCTATGGAGCCATGTTTGATTCCAGCCTTGGGTGACTGGCTCTGTTGAGTTTGCACATTCTCAGTGTCTGCAGGGGTTACCTCCCACAATCCAAAGATGTGCAGGCAAGGTGGATTGGCAGTGTGAAATTGTTCAGGGCTGTGTTGGCTAAGTGGATTAGCTATGGAAAATGCAGGGTTACAGGGGTAGGGTAGGATGATTACTATGGGTGGGACACATTCAGAGGGTTAATCTGGACTTAAGGACCTGCTTCCACACTTGTAGGGATTCAATGATTTACACCAAAAAGCCCTTTGTCTGGGCCTCTACAGCATCTGTTCCCTCTATTGCCCCTCCACTTGTTAGAAAAGGGTTAAAAAAGTCACTAACATCTTTCAGTCTTGAAGCATCATATTGAGTTAACGTTTCAAATCCAGTCTCTTGCTAGAGGCTGTCAGACCTGCAACCTTTGTGTTTGTGAAAATAAACATGAGCGATTAGACTCACATCAAAAAGAGTGCTCAAATTGTTTCACTAAAGGAGAATAATAATCCTAGTCTTCAAATTTACTCAGTCTCAAAGGCAATGAAAATTAAAATACCATGGATACTGGAAGTCTGAAAGAAGCTCAGAGAAGGTAGGATAAGCAGAGAGAGGGACTCAGCAGATACCTTTCAGAACCAAGAACCCAGTCATTTTAGCAATCAGCTAGAGGTACGAAGTGTTCAAACACTCAATGGACATACCAAAGCCAAAAAAGGGACTCCAGTTGAGAAATAAATATATTTATTTTTTAAAAAATGGTCCATACTCCCCTCAGGAAGAGAAAATGAGGAACATGAAGACTTTAAGTTATTGTTTCTTTCTTTCCCCAATCCTATAAACCATCCCTTTATTCACCTGACAATACTAACTCAAAGTACTGTTGTTCCCAGGTTTCTGAAGAAATTAATGGACCGTGGAGTGCATAACAGGATTTTGCAATTTGCTCTCATCAAGTTACATATGGAAATGGAAGAGGGGGTATGAAAGGTGAAGCCAGAGGCAATAGCAGCAACCCCTGCCCTGGGCAAATGAAGCCCAGCTGAGGAGCTGCTAACGTAAGGGATATCAAGGCTTCAACACTGACATTTTTATACTGCAACATTCTCTTGAGAAACCTTACTTTGTCCCAGTTTCTTCTTTGAAAGAAAAAAACTAGCAGCATAAACAGCTAACTGTTTATCAAGATAACTTCACTTTTTTTTAAAAATTGCATCGCAAAGAACAAAAAGTAGTGATAATAATCTCTAGGTTTGTATTTAAAATACTGATGGGCTCCTTTCCATGGGCAATTGAGAGAGCCAGTATTCCCTAGTCCCTGCTACCTCAATATGGAGTCAGTCAATCTCAGGTCTTCCATCTTTAAATGGTGATTAACCCACAGGTGGATTGGAGAAAATAATTTTTAAAAAAGTGCCGAGGAAGGATAAAAAGGTGGAGAGCTGGGAGATGAAACTTTGAACAGGTGAAATATGGAACAGGTGACAGAAATCCAGGCCCAATTGCGAAAAGATGGAGCACCTTCCAATAAGATTTAAACCCTCTGATTATCCATTGTCAAGCACAATGGATTCAAGGCTTCTTTGCATAGGTAAATAGTCTTTGCTGTGATTTGGAGGCTTCCTTTGGGTTCAGTCTGATGAGATGTCCCTCTGCCAGTCACTGGCCACAGATATCCACACATGCCTGCCCTGATGTGAAGAGCTGGTAGACACTAACCAATGGGAACATGACTAAGGCACCGATCAGTGAGCCGATCTGAATGGATGCTCCGCACCAGACCAGGGCCAGGTGACCCGCCTCATGGAGGATGCTGCCAATCACCACTTTCACATAGGAAAACAAGCCAGTAAAGAGCATCCATGCACTCACCTGGAGAAGAACCACAAAGATGGCAAATCAGACAGTGCCACAGCCACACACCAATTAGACCAACCCACAACAACATGCCCCAAATCTGATCCTCTTAGTACACTGACCAATATGAATCCCTCAGCTAAAATCACAAACTAGCCACTTCTCATTGTGCAGCTTAGCCACTACACTTCCTGGGGGTATATTTTGAAAGCATTTCACTGGCTGTAAAGCCGATTGGAATGTCAGAGGGATGACCAGTGTTATGGTTAGACCGGTATATCTCAGATCAAGAATACGCTTTTCCTTGCAGAGGGACCTAGGGACGATAAAGAGTAATAAAGCTAGTAGCAAATTAAAAAAAAGGAGAAATTTCCAAAAGTTTCTCTTTTTATATTTTTCATGCATTGTCAGCATTACTGACATGGCCAGTATTTGTTCCCCATTCTCAACTGCCCTTGTGACAAAGTGGCTTGCTGGATCATTTCAGAGGGTGGTTATGATTCAACCATATTGCTGTGGGACTGGGGTTATGTGCAGGCCAGATTGGGCAAAGATGGTAAATGTCCTTCCCTCCAGGAAAGGAGGGTTTTGATGACAATCCAGTTACAGTCATCGTCACCATCACAGAGACCAGTTGCACATTCCAGGTTCATAAACTGAATAAAAAACAAAACACCCAAGTGGTGGAATTTGAACCCATGCCCTGGATCATGATCCTGAACCTTTGGACTGTATATCCAGTGACATTACCACCACAGCATCATTATTCCACAATAATTAGATGTTCTGGAGGCAGATCACTGCACTGGAGACAAATTGTTTCGCTCCATAAATACTGCCAGACTGAAGTTTCTCCTGCACTTTGTTCCAGATCTCCATAAACCAACCTTTGTTTTATTTTAATTAAATAGATGTGTTTAATTGCGCTTTCCCTCAAAGTGTCTCAATAAAATAGTATATTGTTTAGGTTAGTCAAGGAGGGATGGAGGTTTGAGAAATATAGATGGAGCCCAGTTGCCTATTTTATGCAGCAAAACACTGCCATGCATCTCCATGGATCCTGCTAGTGGTTTACACAATAGCCTGAACGGGATCCCAGAGTGTAGTCTTTTTTCTTTGCTATACTCACCACTAAAACAACACCCATTGAGCTCCCCAGCAACAGGGGGCATGGACTGAGTGCCGCCAATGTCAAAATGTAGACTCCACACAGTAATCCTAGAAATGCCAGGACACCAAGTCCAATACTGGACCTGCACACAATTAAACAGCACAGAATAGATTAAACATGATATTCTGCTGTAGCATTGACATTAGTGATAAAGGAAAAAAGGGGGTCACGGGAGTAAGGGTCAAAGAGATAGATGAGCAAAGGAAAGACAAGATAAGGGAATGGTTTCTGAGCTGCAGAGGGTTAAATTTAACAATGGTAAACTGGAGAATGCTGCCAATATTTATCAGGAGGAAACAGGAATAACTGAAGTTAAGAGGGTAGCTAAGGCAGCATATAGGATGCTTGGCTTTATCAGTTGTGACAGAGGTTATAACTTCCCTCCTCTTATGTGCGAGCTGTACAGAAAACTCTGGCTCGGCTACTTATGGAGTACTGTGTGCAATTCTGGTCCCCACACTATAGGAAGGATAGGATTGCACTGGAAGAGTGCAGAGGTGTTTCACTAGGGTGCTGTCTGGGATGGAGCAGTTAGCTATGAAGAGAGGCTGGATAAGCTCAGATTGTTTTTTTGGAGCAGGGAAAGTGGAGGTGGGCCAAGGGGAAACCTGAAAGAAATGTAAAAAGATTATTGGGACATGGATAGGGTGGACAAAGAGCAGCTGTTCCTGTTAGGCAAAGGGTCAATAACAAAAGGAACAATTTTAAAATAAGAGGCAGAAGGTTTATCATACAATTTTATGTACAGAACGTGGGCATTCAACCCATCATGTTTGTACTGGCTCCCAAAACAGCTACCCATCTAGGCCCATTCTCCAGCTCTCTGTAGCCCTCTAAATTAATATCTTTCAAAGTATGTATAGCTGTCTTCTGAAACCTCCTCTTACGGAATCCACTTCTACCACTCTCCCAGGTAGTGCATTCCAAATCCTAACTACTGAGTAAAGTTTCTCCTTATTTCACCCCTAGCTCTTGCTGACAATCTTGAAATAATTACCCCTAGTTACTGACAAGCCAACTAGTAGAAACAGAAAATCGTTTTTACCCTGTCAAATTATTCATGATTCTGAGCACCTCAATAAAGGTCACCTCTTAATCTCCTTTACTCAAAGGAAAATAAACCCAATCTCTCCAATCTTTTCTCCTCATTCCAGATTTAATTCTAGTAAATCTCCTTTCTAAAAAGCTCTCTGCAGGGCTTTAACATCCTTACTGAAATACAGGTGCCCAGAACTGAACTCAACACTCCAAATAGGAGTTAGAGAGGATTGGAGGAAGACATTTTCACCTAGAGGGTGCCAGGGGTCTGGAATGCACTGACTGGGAGGGTGGTTGAAGTAGGAAATCTCAACCTTAAAAAGTACTTGGATAAGCACTTGAAATGTCATTATAACATTCAAGACTACATGTAGAGTGCTGGAAAGTGGAATTAATTCAGGTTTAGTGTAGCTTTGCTAGTACAGTCACGATGACTCAAAGCACCTCTTCCATACTGTATAATTTTGCAATGAGAATGTGGAGAGACTGGAGGAGGCGGCGGCTGTTCTTTCCTGGTCAAATAACAGAAGTGATTGAAGAGATTTTTCAGAATCATGAATAGCTGTGATAGGGGGAATTCCATGAAACTTGATAATGGAGGTAAAAACACTTAAGGAAAACACCAGATCATCATAATGACAATAAAATATAGCATGTTGTGATTTAGAAAGCACTACCTGAAGTTCTGTAGGAAGCAGATATAATAGTAATTTTAAAAAATAGAAAAAAGTGATCTCACCTTGAGTGCACAAACATGGCAATGAAGCAGGCCAGCGGATTGGCGAGATTCCCAAGCACCACTGCCAGGTGGAAGGTGGTGCTCCCATAGGGCAGGCAGGAGTACGTCTGGATTGATGGCAGCACCCCATTGGTCAGAGCATTGGAGACAGCCAGCAAGATAAGCAGGTAGACGTTACGGGTAGTGCAGAATGGAGCTGGGATTTTGGGGGTTGGCTTACTCTCCGTAGTCAGTTGGCACGATTCCTTGCCGTCATGCGTCGTGTGCTGCTTGCTGTTGCTTTTTCGGGCCAGTCCAGCAAAGGACAAGAGGGAGATAGACATTAGCCCCACTAAAAGCCAGAAAAAGGTACTAGCTGTGAAGCTCTCCTCAAGGTAGTGTGGTTGAAGAGATTGGGAGCCATTGGCAGCAGAGCTGTTGCGACATTCCAGCTGGCCAACACCCTGCACTAGGGCTGCCACACATGGGAAGAAAGCACTGAAGCCCTGGCCTACAAAGAAGGTCTTGATGTACTTGGATGATAGGCGGAACATGAAGGGCAGGAAAGTGACATTGGAGGTGCAGCAGACAAAGGCTAGAGCAAATGCCAGGGTCAAGAAGGCAACACTGTGCCGCTCCCCGCCAATCAGCACAATCCGATCCCAGGTGAGCGCTAAGGCAACAGAGGAAATCACACCGAGTGCTTGGATGGAGTATATAAGACAACGTTCGTTCAGCAGGCCTGGGGAGAACCGGTGAGCAAGGGTGACCAATAGGGGGCCAACATTTGAAAAGGCAATCAGTACTGTCAAATAGGCTGGCAGATTCCACGCTAGGGAACAGAAAGAAATACAAAAAGGTGAGTCATAAAGACAAACAAAGAGAAACAGGCCCTTCTGCCCAACACATCTATGTTAACAAACAAACCCCAAACTACACTAATCCCATTTACCTACGCTTGGCCCATATCCTACTGTGCCCATTCATCTCGATGCTTCTTAAAGTGTACGAGTATCCACCTCCACACCCTTTTAGCAAGATTTCCCACATTTCTACCATCCCACGTGAAATTTTTTTCCTCAGATCTCATCTAAATCACTTGGTCTTCACCTTATACTTGTGCCCTCTGATCTTAGATACATCTTCAATGGGAAAGAGATTCTCATGATCTACAAGGTGAATGTCTGTCAATTTTGTATACCTCAGCTTCCCCCCTCAGCCTCCTCTGTTCCAGAGAAAACAAACCCAGTCTGTCGAGGCTCTCCTCAAAAGACTCTTCATCCCAGGCAATAAAGAACAGTACAGCACCCTCATGCTCATATCTCACTACATCAAATGCACAGATCACCCTTTTGGTCACTTATGGGCCCCTCTCAATCTGGTAATACTCATTCTTAATATACTTACAAAATGCCTTGGGGTTTCTTAATCTTCTCCAATATATTGTGGCACCTCTTTACCTTCATAATTTCTCTTTAAGAAAAACAAAGAACTTCTCTGTACTTTAAGGGTCTCACCTATTTTTAAATAGGCTGTATTTAATATGACATCTGCTTCCTTTTGTTTGTAAAAGAAACTCTTGGCATCTAGGGTTCCCTGGACTTGCTGCTGTTGCTGGTAAGAATTCAGACCCAGCATGTTCCTCTTAGCATACTACTTTCAAAAGACTCCTGCTTTCAAAACATAGCCTTACCTGCAAACAGCTGCTCCTAGTCTGTATTTGTCAGATCCTGTCTAATGACATTGAAATTGGCACTCCCCAGTTTAGAGGGTTAACTTCAGCACTATCATTATCCCTTTCCATAAGGAGTTATAGTCACCATTCCCAAAATGCCCACCCACTGACACTTGACCAGCTTCATTCCTGAGCACTGCTAGAGTAGGGCTATTTACATACTAGCACAGTTCTCCTGGATGCATTAATCTCCTGGACCCAGTCTAATTCTTTCACACTAAAAAAGGTGCTCCCAGTTAATGTTGGCAAAGTTCAATTCCCCTCTAACTACAACCCTGCAAGATTACACAGATATGAGGCAGTACAGAACAGGCCCTTTAGCCCATTGTCTTTCTACTGATCATGATGCAACTTTCAACTAATCCCATTTGCCTGCACTTGGTCCATGTCCTTCTATGTGTCTGTCTAAATGCCTCTTAAGCATTACTATCATATCTGCTTCTACCACCTCCCTAGTAGCATATTCCAGACACTTAGCACCCTCTCCAAATAAAATTGGCCTTGCAAATCTGCTTTAAAAACGTTTCTCCTCACCATAAACCTATACCCCCTAGTGGTGACTAGAACTGCACACATTGCTCCAAACGTGGCCTAACTACAGGGGAACCTTAATTATCTGAATATCGGATTATCCAGCAAGATCCCAAGGTTCCAGTGCTCGGCTAAACTATATTACCTGGCATTCGAGGCAACAGAGGAGATCACACAGAGTGCTTGGATGGAGTATATAAGACAACGTTCGTTCAGCAGGCCTGGGGAGAACCAGTGAGCAAGGGTGACCAATAAGGAGCCAACATTTGAAAAGGCAATCAGTACTGTCAAATAGGCTGGCAGATTCCACGCCAAGTCCTTTGGATAATTGAGGTTCCTCTGTATAGTTTTATATACAAATTTTTATACTTAATGCCCTGACCAATGAAGGCAAGTATGCTGCAGGCATCCTTTAACACCTTATTCCACTAGTGTTGCCACTTTCAGGGAGCTATAGACTTACATCCAGGATCCCACTGTACATCAATGCTCCTAAGGGTCTTGCCATTAACTATATGTTTTCCTCTTACATTTGACCTTCCAAAATGCATCACCTCACTTGTCCAAATTAAACTCCAAGTGTCATTTCTCTGCCCAACTTTCCAGCTAAGCCATATCCTGCTGTATCCTTTCACAGCCTTCCCCACTTTCCGTAACTCCACCCATTTTCATGTTGACAGCAAACTTACGAATCAGACCGCTTCCAAATTTCACCTATTAGCAATAATTGTTAAAAAGAAACCCAAAGCACAGTCACCCCATAACCATTTTTGTTCCACAAGGAACCATTACCCTAGGATCAGTTCAGGTCTTTTTCTTTCCATTTAGATCTTGAGAGTTGCTGCACTGTGCCACTGTGGGCGGCACGGTGTCTGCGTGGGTTTCCTCTGGGTGCTCCGGTTTCCTCCCACAATTCAAAGATGTGCAGGTCAGGTGAATTGGCCTTGCTAAATTGTCCGTAGTGTTAGGTAAGGGGTAAATGTAGGGGTATGGGTAGGTTGCGCTTCGGCGGGTCGGTGTGGACTTGTTGGGCCGAAGGGCCTGTTTCCACACTAAAGTAATATAAGATGACAGCTGCACAAGAACTCAGGCATGACAGGTAAAATGGTCTCTTTCAGTGCTGTGCAATTTAGAGATAGATGGAACTGGACTAACATTAGTAGAGGTAGTCATAGAGGTCGACAGCCCACAATGTATGCTAATCAAGAATTATAATCCCATTTTCCAGCATTTGGAATATAGCCTCACATGCCTTGCCATTGAAGATGGATTTAGATGGGCACTTGCAATGTTAGAAGGATTTCTGCCTTTACCACTGACAGACCGTGAGGTTCAGATTCCCACCACTCGGTGAAAATTATTTGCTCACATACCCTCTAAAACCTTCTGCCCCTTAAATCCATGCCCCGGTCATTAATCACCTCACCAGGGGGGAAACAAAAAGCTTCTTCCTCTCTATGCCCCTCAATTTTATACATCTCAACCATGTCCCCTCTGCTCTAAGGGAAAACAACTACAGACTATTCAGTTTCTCTAGCCAAGGCAACATCCTGGTAAATGTCCTCTGCACCCTTTCCAATGCAATCATATCCCTAGATTACAGAAGAGTAGACTGTTCTAGCTGAGGCCTAACCAATATTTTACACAGGTCCAGCCTAACCTCCCTGCCTCATCTAATAAAGGCAAGTATCCAAATGCCTTCTTAACCACCTTATCTCCTGTCTTGGTACCTTGAGACTCACGTACATACATATCCCAGGTACCTCTGATTCTTGGTTCTTCCTAGGGTCCTACTGTTTATCATATTTCTTTCCTTCCCAGCCCATCTATACCCTCCTGTAATCTAAAGCCATCCTCAAAATTTATCATGTGAACTTACTGATCAGATACAAGAAGGGGTTAACCCAGCCAGAATAATAAACAGTATCTGGACAGTCCACTAAACAACATTTTGGTCTTTCCACTCTACAAAATGCACAAAGAAAATATCATATGGTCAGAGATGGGAAGCTGTGCTGATTACATAATTAATCATTAACTCATTTAACATGGCTCCAATACAGAAAGACAAGAACATGGAGAATCTCCTCCAGTTTGATCACTTGACCAGACATTGCTGGGATGGCAGGAGGATGGAGGAGATTATCAGAGATTGAGCAAGTTGGTTAGGACTTTATTCACAAATTTAGAGAATGAAGGGAGGATCTCACAGAAGCGTAGGGAATTCTAACAGGGCCACACAGGAAGAAAGTTACCAATGGGAACGGAGGGTGAGAAAGAGTCCAGAACTAGGAGTCATGGTTTAAGGATGGGGTGAACTTCTATATTAAAAAATGACAAGAGGAGAAATGTCTTCATTCTATGTTAAGCCTCTGGAATTCACTACCACAGAAAGTGGGTAAGGCCAAAACAACATTGTGTTTGGGGAGGGGAGGGAAGGGAAGGTAAGGATTCATTGATCAATCATTATGTTGAGTGGCAGAGCAGACTCCACCAGTCAAATGGACCCATGCCCATGTTTTTATGTTTAAAAACAAATTTCTATAGCACCTTTAACTCCGAGCACTAAAAGCATTTCACAGCCTGGTGTAAGTGCTGCCACAGTAGGAAGCACTTCTGGCAATTCAGATCAACTTAGTGATAGGAGTCAGAGGGTAGTGATAAAGGCTGTTTGAGAGACTGCAGCCCATTGTGCAGTGTCGTACCACAGATGCTTGGTCCCTTATTGTTTGTGATATTCATATTAGATTAGAATGCTGGAAAGGGGGCGGGGAAGTGATAAATGAGTTTGCTAATGACTCAAAAGCTTGGCCCAGTGACTGACAGTGTGGAGGAAGATATAAATAGATTGGTCAGATCAGTGGCAGATGGAATTTAACCCTGATAAGTGTGAGGAGTTGCACTTTAAGAGAAAAAAACAAGACAAGGGAGTACTCAATGACTGACAAGACATTAGGGGAGCAAGGGGAAATTTTGGGGTCCTTGTCCACAGATCACTGAAGATGGCAGGGCAGATTAGTAAAAGTGTATAATGAGACAATTCTGTGCCTTTAAAGTGAGTCCTGTCCTGTCTCTCTTGCACAGGGGTTGTGTCATGTGGTACAGAAGAGGGTCTCCTCCTGGCAGGCAGTTTGTAAATAGCTTGGGTTTCTCCCTGGGTGTTTGTTCAAAATAAGAAGAAAACAAAAAGTGGGTGGGGTCAGGTTCACACAGACGCAGAGGACTTTGGTTTTGCTTTGTTGGTTTCCTTGTTAGGTAGCTGCTGGAATGCATAGCGAGACTTCACAGAATCATTACAGTGTGGAAGCAGGCCATTCAGTCCATCAAGTCCACACCACCCCTCCAAAGAGCATCCCACCCAGACTCACCCCCCGACCTGGTTTCTGTCACTCTCCATTTCGTGGCCAGTCCACTTAGCCTCCACATCCCTGGATACTACAGACAATTTGGCACTGCCAATCTATCTAACCTGCACATCATCTCTCTGTTGCTAGATTGAAGACGGAGAGATTTCTTCATAGGAATCTGCATCCCTTAGAGGGCTAGACAGCAAAATGGGAAGCTCTTCAACTGCAAGTACATGTGGATGACTGTGCTCTTATGCACACATCTACACTACCCAGGCAGAGAGTAACTCTGTTTAAAAGGGAGGTAGTGGCCCAAGGTATTTCTGCTAAAGTATTAATTCAGAGAGACCCAGATAATGTTCTGAGGACCCTGGTTTGAATCTCACCATGGCAGATGGTGGAATTTGAATTCAATAAAATAAAATTTGGAATTAAAGAGTCAAATGGTGATCATGAAATCCTTGTCAATTATCAGAAAACCCCATCTGGTTCACTAATGGCCTTTAGGGAAGAAAACAGTCATCCTTACCTGGTCTGGCCTATGTGTGACTCCAGACCCACAGTGATGTGGCTGACTCTGCATTGCCCTGTGGACACTTAGGGATGGGCAATAAGTGCTGACCTGGCTAACAACACCCACATCAAGAATGAATTTTTTAAAAAAAGTTGGAGATCGCATCATTGCAGAAACACTTGAATGTCACAAATGAATGAAGCTCCCCCCAACTCCAGGGACTGACCCAAAGTGGGCTGGCCACAGCCAGTGTAAAAGAAAGGAAAATGGCTGGACAGTTAATCCCAAGACCCAGATAATATTCTGGGAACCCAGGTTCATATCCCAAAGCAAATCAGTGGAATTATGAATTCAATACAAATCTGAAATTAAAGGGTTTAAGAACAACCACAAAGCCATTAAGGTTTGTCAGAAAATCACATCTGGTTCACTAACGTCCCTTAGGGAAAAAATCTTCTGTTCTTACTTAGTCTGGACTGCTTGTGACTCCAGGCCTACAGCTCTCAATTGAGCTCTGGGATAAGCAATAAGTGCTGGTCGAGCCAGCTACACACACACACACACACACACACGAATAAAAACAAACTTAGGCATCCAGGAAAATCAATCCAGAAACTTCTAAATCTAAATACCCAAAACCACCAGAAGGGATGTCATGAAGAAAAGTATTTGGTCGCCCTCACCTTCAGGGAGAATCTGTGTTATGACTGGAAGCTCAACCCATAAAGAGTTCACTGCAACCCAAGACCCCATTCCAAACATGGCCACCAGCAGGTGGGTGAAGAGAGTGTTTCTGAATTCTCGTGTCGGCATCGTGTGATGAGGAGTTCCAATTCCTTGAAAAGCAGCAAAGAGAAGTGTCACTCAACATAACCAAGGAAGGTATTAACTTAGGAATTGGGTTTGGTCACAACTCTCATCACTATCCCATTTCCCCTTTCCCACCCATCCACACCAACACCCTCCCACATTTGAAACAATTTAAAGTCAATTACACTTGATTAATGTACATTAAAAGTGAGAACTTCACCCTCCAGTGGATGCTGGATGCACTGCACCCATTGCATAGACAGACAAATTCAAATCACAGGAATGCTAGGGGATGCATTTCATCCTTGGTGCAGTGTTGGTTGCGAAGGATTGGTCTACACGGTCTACTCCTCATAATTTTGTACATTTCAATCAAAAGTGAGGACTACAGACACTGGAAATCAGTCTAGACTAGAGTGGTGCCAGAAAAGCACACCAGGTCATGCAGCATCCGAGGAGCAGAGAAAAAAAGAAATAAGTCAATGTTTCTGGCAAAAGCCCTTCATCAGGAATGAAGGATGAAGGGCTTTTGCCCAAAATGTCAATTTTCTTGCTCCACAGATGTTGCCTGACCTGCTGCGTTTTTCCAGCACCGCTCTAATCTAGCCCATGTCCCCTCATTCCCTTCTGCTCCAAGGAAGGATCAACCCCAGTCTGTCCAATCTCTTCATAACAAACTCTCCAGCCTAGGCAGTGTCCCAGTAAACCTCCTTTGGGTCCTCACTAATGCAATCACATCCCTCCTAAAATGTGGAATCTACAACCATATGCGATATTCTCTGTGGTCAAAGTTTGGGTGAAGATTTCTAGCTCGGGTGCTCGTTGTTGTGGTTCTGTTCGCCGAGCTGGGAATTTGTGTTGCAGACGTTTTGTCCCCTGTCGAGGTGACATCCTCAGTGCTTAGGAGCCTCCTGTGAAGCGCTTCTGTGGTGTTTCCTCCGGCATTTATAGTGGCCTGTCCCTGCCGCTTCCGGTAGTCAGTTTCAACTGTCCGCTGTAGTGGCCAGTATATGATGGCACTCATCCACAAACTCCACCAACAAACACATCGACCTGGACCCAATATACCGGCCACTACCAGCGACAGCTGAAACTGACAACCGGAAGCGGCAGGGACAGGCCACTATAAATGCCGGAGGAAACATCAAAGAAGCGCTTCACAGGAGGCTCCCAAGCACTGAGGATGTCACCTAGACAGGGGACGAAACGTTTGCAACAAAAGTTTCCAGCTCGGCGAACAGAACCACAACATATTCTCTGTGGCCTAACTAATCAGTTCCAGCATAACTTCTCTGTTGTTAAACTCGATGCCTCAGCTAATAAAGGCAAGCGTTCCACTTACATTTTCTAGCTCAATATGAAGATTGAGATCCCTCATGACTAATCACTTTTTGATATGCTCTCATTATTTTATTGTTTGTACACCACAATACCATGTTGTGAATGATAATACTCCCACAGGAGATTTGCCTTTATATCTACCCCAACTATTATTTCCACATCTTGGTTTCCTGAACTTATTCTTCTCTATTGTGCTACGATTACAGACAAACAGATCCACCCTCCACTATAGCCTTTACGAATAAAAAAAACTGGATAGTTTTTTAAACCAGTAAGTCTGAGAGCTTTAAAGAACAGAAGGCTATTCAGCTACGTTCTAACACTAATCTCCCATTCAGTTAAAAAATAACAAATCCCTAATCAATATTAACATGGTTTTGTAAACCTTGCCGAACAAAAGATCAATAGCTGGTCATCGTCCCAAACAGTTGTCTCCCCACTTCAGTTACTTAGCCTGCAAACATACACTCAACATTTTCTACTGTCACTTCAGATTTCCAGTATCCACATTATTTCACTTACATTTAAAAAAATAAACTTTTGACATTGTCAATTGACCTCCAATTTTAATGGCTTCGGGTGGAAGCTCCAAATTCCTACTATCTTTTACAGGAAGAAATACTTCCGAGCAGCTCTGAGTACGTGGTTAAGTCCCCGGTATTAATGACCTTGTCAAAGAAAGGCAACAACCAATTTATTTTACCACTAAAGGTGCACATTTAGCAAGGAGCCAGCTATTTAGAACTAAGAAGCCAACTTTGACAGTACTTATACCTGGTATGCTGTACTTTTCGTGGTCAGTGCTGAATAACTCAATGCAACTAGTGCTTTACCCAAAATTATTTTCCCATTCAACAACTCCTCGCCGACAGAAAAAAAGGACAAACCTGAGATCATTTAAATAGACCCTATTACCCACACTCATCTAGACGCCACAATAAGAAGTATGCGGATTGGCCTTGTTTTACTTATACCATCCAATCGAGGTGCATATTGTCTTAAAGGGGCACCCTCTTCAAGGGATGATCCAATATTTTGTCGACAAAATGCAAACTTCCAGCGAAACTTTTCAGTCTCCAAAAAGAAGACAGAAACATGTCAATGCCCCTGGCCTTCACTCACTCGGTAACTCGGGAGATATGCAGGAATCAATCCCAAACAAAAAAGATGACAAAAGAGATGCAGAAATCCAAGCGTGAAAGGCTTAGCGAATTTCACAAGAGGAAATGTCACATTACGAAACACATAACAGCGGTTAGCAATCTGCAGAAAAAAAGAACAGAATGAACAATACACAGCCAGCTAGTCTGGGAATCTGCTCTGTGGCACGTACTGCAAGTGGGAACTTGGATAAGTACGCTCAGGGCATCCCACTATGCTCTCATGTCCAACATCACTTGTGTTACATCATCATGGTTCAAGACTCTTCCAGAGGCTATGATCCACAATCTAAGTGTTAAACTGTCACGGACAGAGAGTAAAGAAGCAATACTACAGGAATTTTTTTTAATTTCAAAAATATACTTTATTCATATATATTTAATCTATACAATTGGACATGACATCATTCTGTAAACATTCCATTTCTCGAAACAGGGTAATCATTCGTATTCACAGGTTGGTGCGATTACATTGAGCTCAGACGCCAGCGGAGCCCAAATGATTGCGTGGGCCCCCTGTTCTTCTTTAGGAAGGCAGATGTTAGGCGGTGGTCTTTCCCCACCGCGCCTTGGCAGCTGCCCCAAGCTTCAGCGCGTCCCTCAACACGTAGTCCTGGACCTTGGAATGTGCCAGTCTGCAACACTCAGTCGGGGTCAACTCCATCAGCTGGAAGATCAACAGGTTTCGGACCAGTGTTATAACGGGGAAGACTGTTCAGTGGGAGTGCTGTGATAATGGGGAAGACTGTACAGTGGGAGTGTTATAACGGGGAAGACTGTTCAGTGGGAGTGCTGTGATAATGGGGAAGACTGTACAGTGGGAGTGTTATAACGGGGAAGACTGTTCAGTGGGAGTGCTGTGATAATGGGGAAGACTGTACAGTGGGAGTGTTATAATGGGGAAACTGTACAGTGGGAGTGCTATTATAATGGGGAAGACTGTACAGTGAGAGTGCTGTTATAATGGGGAAGACAGTACAGTGGGAGTGTTATTATAATGGGGAAGACAGTACAGTGGGAGTGCTGTTATAATGGGGAAGAGTTGAGTGGGAGTGCTGTTATAATGGGGAAGACTGTACAGTGGGAGTGTTATAACGGGGAAGACTGTTCAGTGGGAGTGCTGTGATAATGGGGAAGACTGTACAGTGGGAGTGTTATAATGGGGAAACTGTACAGTGGGAGTGCTATTATAATGGGGAAGACTGTACAGTGAGAGTGTTGTTATAATGGGGAAGACAGTACAGTGGGAGTGCTGTTATAATGGGGAAGACTGTACAGTGGGAGTATTATAATGGGGATGACTGTACAGTGGGAGTGTGGTTATAATGGGGGAGACAGTACAGTGGGAGTATTGTTATAATGGGGAAGACAGTGCAGTGCGGGTGTTGTTATAATGGGGAGGACTGTACAGTGGGAGTGTTGTTATAATGGGGAAGACTGTACAGTGGGCCCAGTTTCTGTCTCACCTTCCTGATCCGCTCCTCCCAGGTCTTGGCGCACGCCCCAGCCCCTTATAATGGGGAAGCCTGTACAGTGGGAGTGTTGTTATAATGGGGAAGACAGTATTGTGGGAGTCCTGTTATAATGGGGAAGACAGTACAGTGGGAGTGTTATTATAATGCAGAAGAGAGTACAGTGAGAGTGTTGTTATAATGGGGAAAACTGTACAGTGGGAGTGCTGTTATAATGGGGAAGACAGTACAGTGGGAGTGTTATTATAATGGGGAAGACAGTACAGTGCAGGTGTTGTTATAAATGGGAAGACTGGAGTGGGAGTGCTGCTATAATGGGGAAGACTGTTCAGTGGGAGTGCTGTTATAATGGGGAAGACTAGAGTGGGTCTGCTGTTAGAATGGGGAAGACAGGACAGTGGGAGTGTTGTTATAATAGGGAAGACTACAGTGGGAGTGCTGTTATAATAGGGGAGACTGTACACTGGGAGTGCTGTTATAATGGGGAAGACAGTACAGTGGGAGTGCTGTTATAATGGGGAAGACTAGAGTGGAAGTGCTGTTATAATGGAGAAGACTGTACAGTGGGAGTGCTGTTCTAATGGGGAAGACTTTGCAGTGTGGGTGTTGTGAAAATGGGGACGACAGTACAGTGGGAGTATTGTTATTAGATTTAGATTAGATTAGATTACATTACATTACAGTGTGGAAACAGGCCCATCGGCCCAACAAGTCCACACTGACCCTCCGAAGCGCAACCCACCCATTCCCCTACATTTACCCATTTACCAAACACTACGGGGAATTTAGCATGGCCAATTCACCTGAACTGCACATCTTTGGACTGTGGGAGGAAACCGGAGCACCCGGAGGAACCCACGTAGACACGGGGAGAATGTGCAAACTCCACACAGTCAGTCGCCTTAGGCGGGAATTGAACCCGGGTCTCTGGCGCTGTGAGGCAGAAGTGCTAACCACTGGGCCACCGTGCCGCCCATAATGGGGAAGACTGTACAGTATGAGTGCTGTTATAATGGGGAAGACAGTACAATGGGAGTGCTGTTATAATGGGGAAGACTATAGTGGGAGTGCTGTTATAATGGGGAAGACTGTACAGTGGGAGTGCTGTGAAAATGGGGAAGACTGTTCAGTGGGAGTGCTGTTATAATGGGGAAGACAGTACAGTGGGAGTGCTGTTATAATGGGGAAGACTGTACAGTGGTAGTGTTGTAATAATGGGGAAGACTGTACAGTGCGGGTGTTGTTGTAATGGGGATGACAGTACAGTGGGAGTGTTGTTATAATGGGGAGGACAGTAAGTGGGAGTGTTGTTATAATGGGGAAGACAGTACAGTGGGAGAGCTGTTATAATGGGGAAGACAGTACAGTGGAAGTGTTATTATAATGGGGAAGACAGTGCAGTGCGGGCGTTGTTATAATGGGGAAGACTGTACAGTGGGAGTGTTGTTATAATGGGGAAGACAGTTCAGTGGGAGTATTGTTATAATGGGGAAGACAATACAGTGGGAGTGTTGTTATAATGGGGAAGACTGTACCGTGGTAGTGCTGTTATAATGGGGAAGACTGTACAGTGGGAGTGTTGTTATAATGGGGAAGACAGTTCAGTGGGAGTGTTGTTATAATAGGGAAGACTACAGTGGGAGTGCTGTTATAATGGGGAAGACAAGAGTGGGAGTGCTGTAAAAATGGGGAAGACAGTACAGTGGGAGTGCTGTTATAATGGGGAAGACAGTACAGTGCGGATGTTGTTATAATGGGGAAGACAGTACAGTGGGAGTGTTGTTATAATGGGGAAGACAGTACAGTGGGAGTGCTGTTATAATGGGGAAGACAGTGCAGTGCGGGTGTTGTAATAATGGGGAATACTGTACAGTGGGAGTGCTGTTATAATGGAGAAAACTAGAGTGGGCGTGCTATTATAATGGGGAAGACTGTACAGTGGGAGTGTTGTTATAATGGGGAAGACTGTACCATGGAAGTGCTGTTATAATGGGGAAGACTGTACAGTGGGAGGGTTATAAAGGGGAAGACTGTACAGTGGAAGTGCTGTTATAATGGGGAAGACAATACAGTGGGAGTGTTTTTAAATTTGGAAAGACTGTACAGTGGGAGTGCTGTTATAATGGGGAAGACAGTACAGTGGGAGTGTTGTTATAATGGGGAAGACAGTACAGTGGGAGTGTTGTTATAATGGGGAAGACAGTACAGTAGGAGTGCTGTTATAATGGGGAAGACTGTACAGTGGGAGTGTTATAATGGGGAAGACTATAGTGGGAGTGCTGTTATAAGAGGGAAGACAGTACAGTGGGAGTGTTGTTATAATGGGGAAGACAGTGCAGTGCGAGTGTTGTTATAATGGGGAAGACTGCACAGTGGGAGTGCTGTTATAATGGAGAAAACTAGAGTGGGCATGCTAATATAATGGGGAAGACTGTACAGTGGGAGTGTTGTTATAATGGGGAAGACTGTACCGTGGAAGTGCTGTTATAATGGGGAAGACTGTACAGTGGGAGGGTTATAAAGGGGAAGACTGTACAGTGGGAGTGTTATTATAATGGGAAAGACTGTACAGTGGGATTGCTGTTATAATGGGGAAGAAAGACTGTACAGTGGGATTGCTGTTATAATGGGGAAGACAATACAGTGGGAGTGTTGTTATAATGGGGAAGACAGTACAGTGGGAGTGTTATTATAATGGGGAAGACAGTGCAGTGCGGGTGTTGTTATAATGGGGAAGACTGTACAGTGGGAGTGCTGTGGAAATGGGGAAGACTGTTCAGTGGGAGTGTTATTGTAATGGGGAAGACAGTTCAGTGGGAGTATTGTCATAATGGGGAAGACTGTACAGTGGGAGTGCTGTTATAATGGGGAAGACAGTACAGTGGGAGTGCTGTTGTAATGGGGAAGACTAGAGTGGGAGTGGTATTACAATGGGGTAGAGTGTACACGTGGAGTGTTGTTATAATGGGTAAGCCTGTACAGTCGGAGTATTGTTATAATGGGGAAGACAGTACAGTGGGAGAGCTGTTATAATGGGGAAGACAGTACAGTGGGAGTGTTATTATAATGGGGAAGACTATAGTGGGAGTGCTGTTATAATAGGGAAGACTGTACATTGGGAGTGATGTTATAATGGGGAAGACAGTACAGTGGGAGTGTTGTTATAATGGGGAAGACTGTACAGTGGGAGTGTTATTATAATGGGGAAGACTATAGTGGGAGTGCTGTTATAATGGGGAAGACTGCACAGTGGTAGTGTTGTAATAATGGGGAAGACTGTACAGTGCGGGTGTTATAATGGGGATGACAGTACAGTGCGGATGTTGTTATAATGGGGAAGACAGTACAGTGGGAGTGTTGTTATAATGGGGAAGACTGTACAGTGCTGGTGTTGTTATAATGGAGAAGACTGTACAGTGGGAGTGCTGTGAAAATGGGGAAGACTGTTTCAGTGGGAGTGTTATTATAATGGGGAAGACAGTTCAGTGGGAGTATTGTCATAATGGAGATGACAGTACAGTGTGAGTGCTGTTATAATGGGGAAGTCTGTACAGTAGGTGTGATGTTATAATGGGGAAGACTGTTCAGTGGGAGTGCTGTTATAATGGGGAAGACCGTACAGTGGGAGTGTTTTATAATGGGGAAGACAGTACAATGGGAGTGCTGTTATAATGGGGAAGACTGTTCAGTGGGAGTGCTATTATAATGGGGTAGAGTGTACGGTGGGAGTGTTGTTATAATGGGGAAGACTGTACAGTGGGAGTGTTGTTATAATAGGGAAGACAGTACAGTGGGAGAGCTGTTATAATGGGGAAGACTGTACATTGGGAGTGTTATAATGGAGAAGACTGTACAATGGGAGTGCTGTTATAATGTGGAAGACTGTACAGTGGGTGTGTTATTATAATGAGGAAGATGTACATGTTTGTTATAATGGGGAAGACTATAGTGGGAGTGTTGTTATAATGGGAAAGACAGTACAATGCGGGTGTAATTATAATGGGGAAGACAGTACAGTGGGAGTGTTATAATGGGGAAGACTGTACAGTGGCAGTGCTGTTATAATGGGGAAGACAGTACAGTGGGAGTGTTGTTATAATGGGGAAGACTGTTCAATGCGAGTGTTGTTATAATGGGGAAGACAATACAGTGCGGGTGTTGTTATAATGGGGAAGACAGTACAGTGGGAGTGTAGGTATAATGGGGAAGACTGTACAGTGGGAGTGCTGTTATAATGGGGAAGACAGTACAGTGGGAGTGCGCTTATAATGAGGAAGACTGTACAGTGGGAGTGTTGTTATAATGTGGAAGACAGTACAGTGCGGGTTTTATTATAATGGGGAAGACAGTACAGTGGGAGTGTTGTTATAATGGGAAGACTGTTCAATGTGAGTGTTGTTATAATGGGGAAGACTGTACAGTGGGAGTGTTGTTATAATGGGGAAGACAGTTCAGTGGGAGTGCTGTTAGAATGGGGAAGACTGTACAGTGGGAGTGTTGTGAAAATGGGGAAGACTGTTCAGTGGGAGTGTTGTTATAATGGGGAAGACAGTTCAGTGGGAGTATTGTTATAATGGGGAAGACTGTACAGTGGGAGTGCTGTTATAATGGGAAGTCAGTTCAGTGGGAGTATTGTTATAATGGGGAAGACTGTACAATGGGAGTGCTGTGAAAATGGGGAAGACTGTTCAGTGGGAGTGTTGTTATAATGGGGAAGACTGAACAATGGGAGTGCTGTGAGAATGGGGAAGACTGTTCAGTGTTGTCTTAATGGGGAAGACAGTTCAGTGGGAGTATTGTCATAATGGGGAAGACTGTACTGTGGAGAAGACTATGATTTTGGGGCCAATAATCTGCAGATGCTGGAACCTAAAGTGGACAGGCAGGAGGCTGGGAGAACAGAGAAAGCCAGGCAGCATCAGGATGTGGAGCAGACAACATTTTGGGGATAACCCTTCTTCAGGATTGGAGGTGGGATAGCTGAAGTTGCAGATAAAGGAGGGGGGGGGGGATTAGTTTGGTGAGAGAGGCAACATGGTGATGTAGTGATCGGTGAACATAGGCAGTTAGTTGATGGAGGATGAATCCAGTTGGTACCGGAAGGAAGGGTCGGTAGGCAGAATGGAATGGAGGAGGTGGGTCTGAAAAGGGAGCCAGGGGATGGGTGGGAAGGTTATCTGAAATTGGAAAACTCAATGTTGAGTCCTCTGGGCTGTAGGCTGCCCAGGCGGAAGGTGTTGTTCCTCCAATTTGCAGTCTGATTCACCCTGGCAACAGAGGAGGCTGAGGATGGACATGTCAGAGAGGGAGTGGGAAAGGGAATTGAAATGGGCGGTGCATGGGAGGTCAGGCCGGCCCTTATGGTACTGGCTGAGATGCTCGGCAAAATGTTCCCTTACTTCATGTTTGGTCTCACCGATGTAGAGAAGACCACATCAGGAGCACCGAATGCAGTAAACTAGATTGGAGGAGATGCAGGTGAACCTCTGGCTCACCTGGTAGGACTGCTTGGGGTCCTGGATGGACGTGAGGGGGGTGGTGTGCCAGCAGGTTTTGCATATTTTAGGATTGTAGGGGAAGGTGCTGGAGGTGCTTGGGGGGTTAGTGGGGAGTGTGGTGTGAACCAAGGAGTGGCGAAAGGAATGGTCCTTGCAGAAGGGGTGGGGGAGGGAAGTAGAGCAATGGAGCGGAGAATGGAGGAGGTGAAGTGGAAAGCTGTCTGGATGATAAAGGGGGGGAAAGAATGTTGTTTAAGATAGGTGGACACCTGGGATGCTTGAATGGAACATCTCCTCGTCAGAGCAGACGCAACAGAGACAGAGGAATTGGAAAAATGGGATGGAGTTTTTGCAGGATAAAGACTGGGAGGAGGTGTAGTCCAGGTAGTTATGGGAGTCTGTGAGTTTATGGTAAATGACAGTCCATAAACTGTTGCCAGAGATGGAAATGGAGAGGAAAAGAGGTGGAAAGTGTCTGAGATTAACTGACAAAAAAAATGCCGATACTGGAATCCAAAGTAGGTCGACAAAAAAAACCACACTACATCCAACCCTCACCCATCACATGCTCCCAGCACACCACATCCAACCCTCAACCATCACATACTCCCAACACACTACATCCAACCCTCACCCATCGCATGCTCCCAGCACACCATATCCAACCCTCAACTATCACATACTCCCAACACACTACATCCAATCTCACCCATTACATGCTCTCGCTCTTCGCTCCCTTCCTTTAACCTCGTCGAAACCCCCTCAAAACCCCACCCGTGAAACTTGCTGCATATTCACCATCCACCCAACCTCAAACTCTTTGAGGCCGAACAGTCTGTCCTGAATAAATGGCTTATGTTCGTGTTCCTCCACCCTCACCTCAATGAGTTCCATGCCTGCCATGATGTGGAGCTCTTCTTCTGCCGCCTCTGTCTCTATGCCTTCTTCTCTGATAAAGACTCCCAACCACTCTCTGAGGACCCCTTCCCTGATTTCCTTCTGCTTCCTCTTGGACAACCCCTCCTGGCCTCTTACCCACCCTAGATCTCTTTATTGTTGACTACTGACGTGATATCAACCGCCTCGATTTCTCGACAACCCCTCACCCACTCCAGCCTCACTGCCTCTGAACGAGCAACTCACCACTCTCTCCACATCAATCGCCGTTTTACTATCAAACCTGTTGACAAAGGCAGGGTGGTGGTCTGGAGGACGAACCTCTACGTTGCAGATATCAATTGCCAACTCTCTGACACTGTGGGAGTGCTATTATATTAGGGACGGCAGTACCTTGGGATTGTTGTTATATTGGTAAGGGCAGTACTGTGGGAGTGCTGTTATATTGGGGAGGGCAGTACCGTGGGGATGTTGTTATATTGGGGAGGACAGTCCTGTGAGAGTGCTGTTATATTGGGAAGGGCAATACTGTGGGAGTGCTATTATATTGGGACGGCAATACCTTGGGACTGCTGTTATTTTGGGGAGGGCAGTCCTGTGGGAGAGGTGTTATATTGGGGAGGGCAGTACAGTGGGAGTGCTGTTATATTGAAGGGGAGCAGTCCTGTAGGAGTGTTGTTATATTGAAGGGGAGCAGTACAGTGCGAGTGCTGTTATATTGAAGAGGGCAGTACAATGGTAGTGCTGTTATATTGGGAAGGGCAGTACCATGGGAGTGCTGTTAAATTGGGGAAGGCAGTACTGTGGTAATGCTGTTATATTGAAAGCGAGCAGTACTGTGGGAGTGCTGTTATATTGGGGAGGGCAGTACTATGGTAGTGCTGTTATATTGAAGGGGAGCAGTACCGTGGTAGTGCTGTTATATTGGGGAGGGCAGTACTGTGGTAGTGCTGTTATATTGAAGGGGAGCAGTACTATGGGAGTGCTGTTACATTGGGGAGGGCAGTATTGTAGTAGTGCTGTTATATTGAAGGGGAGCAGTACCGTGGTAGTGCTGTTATATTGGGGAGAGCAGTACTGATTTTGCTGCTCCTTGGATGCTGCCTGAACTGGTTTCCAGCATCTGCAGTCATTGTTTTTACCTAGTACAGTGGTAGTGCTGTTATATTGAAAGGGAGCAGTACTGTGGGAGTGCTATTATATTGATGGGGAGCAGTACCGTGGGAGTGTTGTTATATTGGTGAGGGCAGTACCATGGGAATGCTGTTATATTGGGGAGGGCAGTACTGTGGGACTGCTGTTATATTGAGGAGGGCAGTACTGTGGGACTGCTGTTATATTTGAGAGGGCAGTCCTATGGGAGTTTATTTTTAGGGATCCTACAACCACACCACAAGAAGGCTCCCACGGGTCTGCTTTTTTTTAACCTATCTTTCAAATTAACCTTTTCACGGATGTGAGTACACACCTCTGGAGTAGGCAGGACTTAAACCTAGGCCTCTCAGTCCAGGGGTAGGGTCATTACCACTGCACCACAAGAAGGTCCCCGTGGGTCTGCTTTATTTTCTCTCTCTATTAACTATCACCAGTAATCAACATTGTGGGGTGCTGTTATTTGGTTTTGTTATTGTCACATGAAAAGTATTGTTTTGCATGTGAACCAGACAAATCATACCTTGCTGAAGTATATCAGGATAATAGAACAGAATGCAGAATATACTGTTACAGCTGCACAGAAGGTGCAGAGAAAGATCAACTCTAATATATGAGAGGTCTGTTCATAAGTTTGATAACAGCGGGAAAGAAGCTGTTCTTAAATCTGTTAGTACGTGTTTTCAAACTTTTATATCTTATGCCTGATGGAAGAGGGTAAAAGGAGTGGGCGGGCTCTTTGATTATGTTGGCTGCTTTCCTGAAGCAATGGGAAATACAGACGGAGTCAATGGTTGAAGGCTGGTTTGTGTGATGCACTGGGCTGTGCTCACAACTCTCTGTAATTTCCTGTGGTCTTCAGCAGAGCAGTTGCCATTTCAAGCTGCAATGGATCTATATAGGATACTTTCTATGTTGCATCTACACAAATTGGTAAGAGTCATTATAGAGACTGCTAAATTTCCTTAGCCTTCTGAGCACGTAGAGGCGTTGGAGTACTTTCTCAACTGTAGTGTTGTTGTGGATGGACCAAAATAGATTGTTGGTGATATTTACTCCAAGGAACTTGATGCTCTTGACCACCTCCACCTCAGCATCATTGATACAGACAGGGGCGAGTTCACCCCACTCTTTCCTGAAATCAACGAGGTGAAAGTGAGGACTACAGATGCTGGAGATTAGAGTCAAGATTAGAATGGTGCTGAAAAAGCACAGCAGGTCAGGCAGCATCCGAGGAGCAGGAAAATTGAAACATCGATTTTCCTGCTCTTTGGATGCTGCCAGACCTGCTTTGCTTTTCCAGCACCACTCTAATCTTGACTCTTTCCTGAAGTCAATGACCAGTTAATTTATTTTACTGACATTGAGGGAGAGATTGTTGTCTTTACACCATGCCACTAAGCTCTTTATCTAGTTTTTTTTCTCTTTTTAAATTTTATTTTACTTATCTCTTGGTGAAGAGCTTGGTCGCAGCTTCAGCGGTGGTGAGTGGACACATCAGTGTGGATTCGAGTGGGCACAGTGGTGCAGACTCGTGGCAGCAGTGTTGAGAGAGTTTGGGTTTGCAGCGGCCTCTGAATCGATGAGGTGGTCCTTGTGCCAACTCATGGCTGCTGCACCAGAGGTGAGTTTAGATTCCTGATGGCATCCATTGCAGATTCATGGAGTTGCTGGCAGAGGCAAGTTTGGGCCCAGTATGAGCTTTTGTATTGGCAAGGTCCAGCAAGGGTGTTGGTGGAGGTGAGATGGTGCCGAAGAGTGACAACCTTTGTTCCTGTGGTGGTGACATAGCGAAGAGAAATTGTACTGGCCACCAGACTGATGGCCCATGGTGGAAACTTAACACAAAGGACTATAAAGTTGGACACTTTCTTTATTTCTTCATTTTTCAGCCTTTATGTTCAATGTCTTAGTTTATTTTTCTGTGTTTTAAGATGGTGTCAGAGAGTGGTGACACTATATTTTCACTATTTTGTAACAAGATACATGTGATAATAAACACATGAAAACACATGAAATCTTTCCTTTGTCTAAGAGTCATAGAGCCACACAGCACAGAAAGAGATCCTTCAGTCCACCTTGTCCATGCCAACCAGATATCCTAAATTAATCCAGTCCCATTTGCCAACATTTGGCCCGTACCCCACTAACTCCTTCCTATTCATACACCCAATTATACCAGCCTTCACCATTTCTTCTAGCATCCTATTCCACCCTCTGCATGAAAAAGTTGCCCCTTAGGTCCCTTTTAAATGGATGTAGGTTTGCTCGCTGAACTGGAAGGTTGATTTCCAGATGTTTTGTTACCCTACTAGGTAACATCTTCAGTGGGTCTCAGGCGAAGCAATGCTAAAATTCCTGCTTTCTATTTATATGTTTGGGTTTCTTTGGGTTGGTAATGTCATTTCCTGTGGTGATGTTATTTCCTGTAGATGGGGTCTAACTTGATGTGTTTGTGGATAGAGTTCCGGTGGGAGCCATGCTTCTAGGAATTCTCATGCGTGTCTTTGTTTGTCTTGTCCTAGGATGGATGTGTTGTCCCAGTCAAAGTGGTGTCCTTCCTCATCCGTATGTGAAGATACTAGTGAGAGAGGGTCATGTCTTTTTGTGGCTAGTTGATGTTCATGTATCCTGGTGGCTAGTTTTCTGCATTTTTGTCCAATGTAGTGTTTGTTACAGTGCTTGCATGGTATTTTGTAAATGACATTAGTTTTGCTCGTTGTCTGTATAAGAGTCTTTCAAGTTCATTAGCTGCTGTTTCCAACCAGAACTCTATCAACAAACACATCAAGTTAGACCCCATCTTCCAACCCCTGAGAAAAGGAACCGGAAGTGACTTCACCACAGGAAATAACATCACCACAGGAAATGACATTACCAACACAAAGAAACTCAAACATATAAATAGAAAGCAGGAATTTTCTGCCTTGCTTTGCCTGAAACCCACTGAAGATGTTACCTAGTAGGGTAACGAAATGTCTGGAAATGAAACTTCCAGCTCAGCGAGCAAACCTACATCCAAAACCTCAACCTGAGCTACTCATCTTCTCAAAATTCGGTAAGTCCCTTTTAAATCTTTCTCCTCCCACTTTAAACCTGTGTTCTCTAGTTGTGGACTCCCCCACCAGGAGAAAAGACCTTGGGTATTCAACCCAACTATACCTCTCAAGATTTTATAAACCTTTATAAGGTCACCCTTCAGCCTCCAATGCTCCAGGAAAAATAGCCTCAGTCTAGTCAGCCTCTCCCTATAGCTCAAACCCTCCAACCCTGGCAACAATCTTGTAAATCTTTCCTGAACCCTTTCAAGTTTCACAACATTCTTCCTGTAGCAAGGAGATCAGAATTGAATGCAGTATTCCAAAAGTGGCCTAACCAATGTCCTGTAATTTGCAAAATTACCTCCCAACTCCAGTATTCAATGCACTGACCAATAAAGACAAGCATACCAAATGCCTTCTTCACTATTCTGTCTACCTGGTTCTCTACTTTTAAGGAACCATGAATCTGCAATGTAATTATACTAATTCCTCTGGCAGCTTATTTCACCCTCAGCAATAAAAAATGTTACCCCTTAGTCCCTTTTAAATCCTTTCCCTCTCACCTTAAAACTATGCGCTCTACTTTTGGACTTCCCAAGTCTGGGAAAATAAGGTTAGGGTTGTTTTCCTTGTGATCAAGAAGGCTGAGGGCTGACATGATTGAGATTATACAAAATTGCAAAGGGTAGAGTTTGAGTAGACAGAGGCAACATGTTTCCCTTGGTAGAGAGTTCAAAAACCAGGGTGCAAAGATTCAAGCAAAATTGCAGAAGAGTTAGAGGAGAGGAAAATCTTTTTTTAATGCAGAGGCTGATGGGCGCCTGGAATTAACTGCTTGACTTGGTGGTGGAGGCAAAGAGAACCTAAATTCTTTTTAAAAGAATCGGGGTGCCTTTGGGTCAGCATGAACAAAATGGATCGAATATCACCCCCTGCTGTGCTATATGATTTCCGTGGTTCCATGCATCTTCACAGCATTGTGCAGTTTTCATTTGAATTTGACACCAACCTTAAGTCCAGTAGTTATCCATGAATGATCATGGCCACCTTTGCCAGTAAGGAGACACCTGTTGGGTCGAATGGCCTGCTCTGTGCTACATAGTATATAAAGTTTCCATGTCCAAAGTGTTTCTTTAATTGTCTATACCTGAAATGCGAGTTTCCTTCTTTAATAACTTAGAACAGTCATTAGATTGATAAAGAATTGTAGATCCTGTGGTGATTCGCAGAAATGCAAAGTAAAAGAAACAAATTAAATCGTGCGATTAAATGAAATTGCTAAAGTTTTTTAAAAACTTCAAAAACTACCTGTTTATGCAAATGAGCAACTACAAAATAAACGTCAGCATTTTGCTTTGTGCCACGCATTTAACGCAAAATAAAAATAAAATATATATTTAAGGTTTTAAAATGAAAAATTCTGCCAGTTTAAAAAAATTCAGTCGCTTCGGTCGTTGTCCCCTCCCCTTTAAATCGTTACCTTTAAGTTTACGGGAGAAGCGCGACGCAGGCGTCGACCCAGCCGCAGGCGTGTGGTGATTGACAGGCACCTTGGACCAATCGACTGCGAGGACTGCGTGGTCCCTCTGAAGGTGCCGCAGAGAAACAGCCAATCGGCGTGAGGCGAGGGCGGGACTTGGTGACGGTGTCTTCCGGTGAGTGCGAGCGGAACAAGATGGCGGCGCTGAGTGAGTGAGGGCCGCGAGTGAGAGGAGGGGGAGAATAGAGTGAAAGCTCCAACCACCTCTACCCTACCTCACTCACTCACTCCATCGTCCTCAACTACACCCTACGCCCCTCATTAGTCCTTTCGCGTCCCCACTC